>NW_017176339.1:0-17402 GCF_001652005.2 Ceratina calcarata | reverse complement strand
ATTCAGAAGACGAAATAACCTAGAAACATTATGCTTTTTATGAAAATTAAAAAATTTGTATTTTAGTATCCGCATTTCCAAGCGAGACACTACTGTATGTCGGTTCCTCACACTCGATGTCTCGACGAGGATTTCTGATTGCGACGAGAACTTGCGATAAGAGCTACCCTCTTTCCAGTAATTTGCATCGAGATCTTGAGAACTGGACGATATTGCTTCAAAGAATCTACTATTAACTATAATTTTATCTTCGCAGAAGCTGCATATCAAAGGAGATTGAATTCGAAAAGTTAGTTTGTAGTTCATCCTTATTATTCTATGTAGCTATACTAAAGCAGGTCATGCATAACGATGTTAACTTTTCCAAATTGAGATCGCTTATTTGAACGCGTTTTTCAGAAACTGAAAGCTTATTGATTAATAGATACTAGAAAGAATGGTAGTAGAAATAGCTATTAGAAAGCGGTTAAAGGTTACTCGACGCTAGTGTTTAATTTAATTTTCTGCTTGGTTGCGTTACGTCGGCATTTTCAACGCGTCCATGATTATGCTAACCGCTGTCATCGCTGACATCGGAAGCTCGTATGTAATGGTCCCTCGTCTCGTTACGACGTGGCTATTTAGCGCGAGCTTTCTCGCAGTTTAATCGCCGTGAATCGAAGTCGATTTGACACGCGAGGTTGAGATGAAACAAGAACAAAATCGCGGAGGAGATAATTGGCTGGGGTGCGGTTTTGTTTTCGCGATTTTGCGCTCACGTAGATATCGCAAATTACACACTTTCGGCAATTAGCCAATTTAACTGATCATTTAAAACGCATCAACACGGCGTAAGTTTCACAGCGTGTATAATTTGTAATACATACGAAACCGCATTTCGAGTTTAGTGATTTGCATACGACGACGATAACTTTACAACTTTGTCGATTACTAAGGATGCACGACACGTGTTTGTACATACGATACTTAGAAACGTTCGCTTTAAAAAGCATAAGTATCCGTTTTCCAAGGAGGAAGATAATTCTTTGACAAGTTATTTGAGAAAGCTTGTGACTGGGAGCAACGTTTGCTAAACCGGAGAGGAGAAAACTGTTATAAATTTTAGCTTAGGCGAACTGGTACTTAGTTACTTTCCAACTGGTATTTAATTAGCTTAATTGCAATTATGACAAAACTGTGTGCCTTTAGGCGAAAATGGCATCGCAGCACTTTATATAATTCATCATGTACGTATGATAGTTTATCTAATTCTCCTATTTGGTTGAAAAAAAACGGAAACGATAAAGAAAACAGAAAAGTGAAAGTACATTTTGTAATAAAAAAAAATAAATTTTTGGAGCTCCCTATAACATTCGATAAAGTATCATAGATTAACCCTTAACGCTCCAACTTTTAATTGTGAATATCGACCGACAACTCCAATTTATTCTCATCATACTTCGACTTGCAACGTTTTAAGTGTCAGATTTTAAATTCTCTCTCTCTCTCTCTCTCTCTCTCTCTCTCTGTCTCTACAATGATATATTATTTTATATTAATTTATTATTTTATTTAATATTAATTATAATTTAATATAATAATAAAAATACAATATTTATATTATATGTATATAATTATAATTGAGTATTTTGGGAGGTGCTTGAGAGGTACATTTGAAGTTAATATCTTCAAGCACCACTAACAACTACAAATCATTTATTTCAAAATGTGATGGAAGCAGGAACGAAAACAAAATTTTGTATAAAGTTTTCTAGGCAAACGGTCATGCGGAGTACTGGAAGCCATCATCGTAAAAGCGTTCATCTATCCGACCGCGATCGTTTAACTAGTGAGATGCGCGTCCTGTAGTCACCCACGCTTCGTCGCCGAACTTTAAACCTCGCAGTAACCACACGGACATTAGCGAATTAAAACACACCAGTCGTTTCATCTAGTCCATCTACTTAGCCCGTCGAAACCGCTCGACGAATCTCGAGGGTCACTTCGCCTTGAAATACGAGAGAACCAATCTCCTATGGCTTTGATCCGGCCGCTCTCGCATTTTAGCCACTGCTTGAGCAACGCTACATGCAGCATAGCCATGCCGGTTCATAATGGATTACATAGAAAGCACGAAAATAAGCCCGTCAATCGGAGCATCATCTGCCGGCCAGTTCTCGCGACTATTGGATAGAAAGCGAAGCTTGCGCATCCTACGTCAGAGCAACGTCAATGCTTCTCAGAGGCTGGGTCGACGAACCCGAAGAGAACCGCATCCGAGCGTTATTTTCGACGGCCGGCTGTAAAGCACACGGCCACTTACATGCAAATCGCTGCTCTCACGCGGAATCTCGCTTAGCGAAGTCCCGAAAGAATCTGTCCAATAAAAGGGGAGGAATTGGAGAAAAAGTTGCATACGCGTTCGCGACGGATTTAGAACGACCGAAAGGTGCGTCTGAAAAACGCCCTGGAAGTTGATTAGACTGCCATACCGGGCCTGTTCGGAGGATGAGAAAGTATAAACCTACACCGCATGAGCAGCAACCAGGCCTCCAGTATGAAGAGTTTATCTTCGAATACGATGTTACTTGTTCATACCAGCTAATTTGCAATTTTATCATCAATGATCAAGTGCTGGCACTATATTCTGAAGATATATGTATTTTCATCACAAACCCAGATAAAAAAGTCGAGAAAGCGACGTTCAATCTTTTCCTCAATTTCAATTTATTCAGTTATTCAGTCTTAAGGATGTCCTCCTCAATTTTGATATTTATTAATTTATGTGTACTTGAGAGATATCAAATACATATTCCCTATCATGCTTTCAAATTGTAATGTCAAAAGTATTTTTGGCATTGATTAAAGATTAAATACTATGCAGACGTGAATAGAAGAGTACGTAATGAAGCAGAGTTCGTTGGTTCCGCATTTAAAATTAGCTGTAGTCAATTCGATTCATAGAAGTGTGTGAAGAACATGTGCGAATGTGTTCGCTTGAATATGTATAAAAGCTGTTTGTATTCGACCTTACGTATTTTTACTTTTATGGTTGGTTTATATTATCCGAAAATTACGATAACATTTTGATCGAATGTTATTCTAAAACTCATGGAAATTTGAAATACGACAATAATTCACGTTCGAAGACAATACATTGTATATTACTTCAGAACTGACGGAGGCATGTAGCATCTCATTAAATAGTACGACTAGAAAATGAATAATGAACTATTTGGAGAAGAGTAATTTGTCAGTAAAAACGATCCTGTAGGCGTGAGCATTTTCCATAAAAATCAGCGACGTTTATCGGCAGAGTATAGTCATTCAAGCGATCTGCTAAATGCATATAAACGAGTGGTACCGTAAGAAGAAAGATTTAAGCGAGAATTTGCCAATGTAACGGTAAAGCAGTATCCTCGATCGTTAGCCACGCGATCACAATCTAAAAAGTATCTAAGTTTGTGTGTGTCTAAATTACAAGTGTACCTCTGTACTTTATTCCAATAAGTATTGTATGTAGGTGTGGGTGAGCAATAATTTATTTCTCTTAATTTTTTACTGTTTCATGTACAATAAAATAAAATTAACTGCACTTACAAGCTGAAATGAGATACACATAAAATATTCTTATTGAAGTCCTATATTATATTATATATATACTATATATTTATATAAATATAATACAAGATGGAAGAAAGTAGTAAATTTCACACGTGTTAAAATATAGTTCAGTGTAGAATTCTTGGAATATAAATATTTAATTTACACTATAAATTAAATTAATCAAAATAATGCCGCAATGATTAAGAGCCCTTCTTTGAGAAAAGTCGACGGACAAATCCGCCTTTGTACCGGGCAGTGTTAAGGCGCGGAAAACAAATATTTCCTAATGAAACGTGCCATTTGGTGTAAACGAAACAAGTGGCCGGGCCAGTTGTTTTTCCAGCTCGTTGAAGTATCTGGATCACGTGACGTATCGAGTATCTTGCAAATGTTCTGTTCAAATTAACGAATCGTTCGTTTGTTGTCCGCGAAGACGGGAGATTTATTTTAAAACCGACACGGGAGATTTATTTTAAAAACGTGATTTATTACTATTCCATTTTCTATTGACTTTCGACTCTCGTTTATTTTCACACGATTTTTGAAACAATAATTGACCGAATATTTTTAACGTAACTTTCTTGGGAAAGCTGTACGCCTAGAATAACGATCGCACGATAAAGTAGGGTCAGTACTGCGAAATCTGAAACGCTTTCAAAAATCAAAAAAATGGATTTTATAAGAAAAGTTCACCTTTGAAGCTCTAAACACAGTTCACTTGGATTTCCTGTTCCTAAATATTATAATTAGCAGTTCGTATCTCGTCGCAAGTTAATTCTGTGCGAAGGATGTCTGAAATTCTATATGCGTAGTACATTTTTTATCACTTTGGCGTCATCGTACAACGATGCAGAATATATGCACTTGCAAAAAATCTCGAAGGTCGAGAAAGCGTGTCAAACACTCGAGATATAGTATTCTTTCGCGAGTATTGTGGAAGACCGCACTGAGAAGTTCAGCGACGCGAAATACCTGCTTCCATTTCACGGCTGGCGAATCCTGATAATATGTAGTAATATATAAACTGCGTCACGTTCCCGGTCGGAATTTTTGATAGGATTGTTATTTATCAAGGAAGCCTGTTCCAAATAATTACATTTAAAAAAAAAAAGTCCGAGTGTAAATGCAATAATGGAAGATCATCAGTTCTGAATTTAACAATATCTTAAGGTCTTAGTTCATATTAAACTGTACTGTTTAAAGCTTCAAAATCCAGATCAAAGACGTCTATTGTTAGCCAAACCAACGTCACTTGTTCCGCGCACTAAAATTATCCTCAATCTCTCGATTCTTCGATAGCGAAGGTAGATACAGATTAACGAGCCAATTATTTTTTACTCAAAAATAATAAAAGGAAAAAATGCTTCACGTAGACGAGACCAAATTGTGCAATGGAGCTCATAAGACTTTGCAAGAAGATGTAAACGTGTTCGCACGCGTGCGAATGACCATGATGTCTTAATTCGACGTTGAGTAGATCCTAAGTTTTGGCGCCACGATTTTCTCCGGTAGCATAGCACTTCCTGATGCGCGAATGGTTCCGGATTGATTTACGGGCACGTCGAAGTGCTTTCGGCATCCCGAAATAGCCCCGTGGACCGTTTAACAGAAACAACCGGCGTTTATAAATGCCGTTCTTGATGCATTGTTGAGAAAATATACCCCGAGAAAAGACGCGGGTTGTAACGTCACTAGCGCACGCCACTGCAGCATCGCGGCACCGTGAACCACAGTCGAAATCAAAAGACGTCGTGCTGTGTTTGTTTAGGTTTCTCGTCCATTCGCAGGGCGTCATCCCTTAAGCTCCTGATTATTTTATTGCCGATTCTCAGGGCCGACCGACGAAGGATCCGACTCGCGGTGGTCAACGGCTTCGCGCCGTGAGAGCCAACAGACACCCTTTGTGCTTGCATCTATTATTAGAACCCAGCGAACAAGTAGGAGTAGAGAATATTTCGGATCGTTGTTAGTACATAAAATAAGGAGGAACTGAGAAAACTCAAGGGAGAGGAAAAGGAAGAATTTTAGTTGATGCATTTTATAAGATGTTGTCGTTCTTTAACATTGCAAGAGTTTAAGTTAGCTTGTTTAAGCATGGAAATTAAAATACTTCGCTAGTAATAAATCATTGAATGAATGAAATAGAACATTTGTAAAATTATACTCTTTCCACTGAAATTGTTGATGTAGAGTAATATGTTCAAATTCCAGTAGTTTTATAATGTTTGCATGATGAAAGGAATCTTTATTCAGAATACATTTTTTAAATTAATACCATTAATGTTTAATTTTGCACAAAAATCTGCAGTCTGGGAATTACATACTACAAAGAAAAACCTACATTACTGTTCAAGAAACCGAAGAATGGAACTGAAACAAAATAAATTGCGCATTTCCTTGTTAAAATAAAGCCATTTACGCTATTTTCGTCGAATCACATCTAACACGCTAAGGCAGTCACGTCATTTCTCATATTTGTTGGTTTTTTTTTCACATTTTTTGCTCTATTTTACTCTGCTTTTCATAACCATAGCAAAAACATCTGAACGAGCGAGTTGCATTTTTTTAAGAATATATTACATGCATACATTTCTGTAAAGTTATAATGTTACAAACTTTCCTCGACATTGCAATAACATCCAGGCACGTGACTTAATAGCTTGCCTATAACGAGAGAAGTTTCTCATTGAACGTTGGTTCCACGTGCACGACGTGGTTTTGAACGCCCGCGTCCGACGTGGTCCACTAATGACCACAGTATTAAATGTAAATTGGGTCCCACCAGACCACCGCATACACGTGCACGTTATCCTTTAGTTCGCGCCCTTTCTCGATCACATAGAAAAAGTCTTGCCAATTTAGACAACGATTCTACGTTATACATATGAAATTGTTAGATTGTATTTCACAATCCTTAAACACACTTTGTATGTATTCGCATTGCACACTTATTCAAATAATGATATATTTATATTATTACATTATAATAATAAATGATTCGTGAAATTAACAAGTATTAAAAAAATTTCAACTTCAATCATTTTTCCAAATATTAGACATAGCATTTTATCACACTTCTTGAACTTTCGGCAGAGATCTTACGGTTCGTGCATTCTTAAAGGAAACGACGTGAAAAAAAGTAGTTCTGAAATCCAAGGGTCATTATTCAAGTGCAAGATTTAGGCCGTGATTTCGAAGGTTGTGAACGCTTTCTGCACGCGATTTGCGTGCACGTGCGTGAGCACGGTCGGATGCAGTCGCTCCGATGCTTCGCGGCTTTGTCCAAAAAGTTTCCTGAACGCTCGTTTTAGGCATTTGGGTCAAGGTTCCTTCGGGCTCAACGAGCACGATAATTTATGAAGCCGCTCCTGTGAATCGATTAGCTGATACTTTGAGGAACGGATTGTGGAGCGAGTCGTGGCAAATGGAGTGTGTACAGCCTCTTTTGTGCCGGATCCGATCTTTTCTCTCTTTTTTCTCCTGTTGTCAATCTGTAAAAGGGTTACACCGTCGATACTTTCACGAACACTTGTATTTGAGACACCTAAATATGTGTCTGTATTAAACGCTTGTAAATCCGTAAAGCGTATGTATGTAGCTTACAGCACGAGTGAAGTTCAATACATACTGAACTTTTCATGTAAGTATACATATGTATATTCAAGGCAAGCAACTATTTGTTGTGCTTACAATACTATAGTATTTTTAATTTAACAATAAGATTTATAGATAATTTGCTGTCGTATAAGTAGAGTATTAATTGGTGTTTTATGATTAGAATAATGATGTATTAATTAAACCCTATATTGAGTAAACCTTTTAATAGATGTTTAAGAAATATATTGAATGACGAATATCATAATAGAAAAACGCGTTCAATTTTTAACAAGATTAACGTTAACTTTCGGTATTTTTGTATTGGGAGAACGAAGTTCGTACGTGTCACGTATAAATCGATGAAACTCTTCCTACCGCCCTCGTATGTTCGAGAGTTCATGGGATGTTTACAACAGTATGAAGTGCGATCATCCGTGTGACGGTAGGAAAAGGCGGAGTGAGAGAGATACATACAGAGGCGCTTTGTCGAAGGTCCATAGTCCAGGACATTGATTTTCAATAGGTCAATCGCGGTAGCGTTACAGGATAGTATTAAGGATCAGTTTACGTCAATTTTTGTCGACAGATTTTAGTTTACCTCGATAATTCGAAACGACGACAAACCGGTTGAATATTTGCTGTACATTATAAGACAAAACATTTGCAATTATGAAGTTTCATACAGTTCGTTTCGTAAATGTACACACAGAAATCCACGTGTTCAATTTGCGATTCTGAATTACTTTCTCTCTTACGAGAACTGGTACCCAACATTGGCTTCCGAGATATTTGCAAAGAAAAATGTTTTCGAAACTGACATTTGCGCAGAAGATTATATATGAAATAAAAAAATATGCCGGATTTTTGTTAAAATTTCACGTACCCCTTGGTTTAACGTATTTTCAGAGAAACGCAAACAAAATATTTTGTTTGGATGTTCCTCTTCGGATTCCACTTTTTATTCCTGTGAAAATAAAATAAAGTGTACAGAAAATGAAATGAAGTACTTTTGCGGCTCTACTCTGCTCCCGTTTTATAAAAAAATGCAATTTTGCTCCCGACCGAATGCGAGCTTATTCGTTTCGATAATTCCTTGAATCCTATCTCACCTTAAGATAGTAGTCGTACGACAATGGCAATTAAAAGTTAACTGTGTATATGTAGATGAATAAATGCCACCTGAATTTCTTACTGAGAGCAGAAACAAAGTTTTAAATATGAGTGTACATAAATTCTATTTTGCAATAGTCTTACAAAGGACGACACTTTTATTTTTCAACGTGAGATTCTTGTAAATCTTTTACATGATACATTAATTTTTTGTAAATATTGTAAAAAGCAGTTCTTTTTGCTATAATTAAGAATGTCAGTGTAGTAAAAAATTATCTATGTACGTGTTTGCATAACTTTCTGCTACATTGTATAAAAATTAATGCAATTAGGATTAATTATTATTGGCATAACTCTCGGAGTTCTATCGCTTAACGTAATTGATCTAGTATATATATGCTAAGTAGCCATGTTCTTATACCGTCTAACTTTAACCCTTTCCTTAGCAGACACACAGTCGGCGAGTAAGCTTATTAAGATAGAATTATATACGCCTGTAATTCGTTATATTGATGCTGACTAAAATCGACTTTGGTATTGAAAGGTTTAATTGAATTGCAATAAGACAGGCGTTACCATCAATACGTTAATAAATTCTACATAAAGTTGTATATTGAGTTTCCGCGGATCAATGTGTCCCGTCCAGAAAACCGCGAATTAACCGCAACAAATAGTAGTGACACATGATCGATTAACGGTTCCACGAGTATTATTCCCCTAATACCAATAATGTCAACCAATCCGTCAAACTGTTTAACTACTTACCTTACAATATTGAGTAGCAAATCGACGCATGAATTCTGATATTATCACAAACATGTTGAACTATCTGGAACTGTCAGAAGAGAGTAGTAGTTTGTAATATCTACTTCCTACTTTCTCGTTTACTTAATTGCAGACTAATTAGCTTTAGTTTCACGTTTGGTATGTAACAGAATAAAATTGTATACAGAATCAAACGTAAAAGTCAAAGATAAGACTTCGAATGCAATTTATGCCAGTTTTATTAATCATATAATCTTCGTGGCAGGTAGAAACACAGAGAGAATTGCTCAGAAATGGTGTAATGTCATCGTGAACACACGTCGAAAGCTGAACAACCATTTTTGTTCTTTTTCTAAAATTAGCCACGTGTAAACTAGCGGCTGATCAATGGTACAAGCGTCGTTCAGTCTCTTTGTATGCACCAAGTGCGGGATTGGAAAGAGGTACTCGAAGCTTTACAAATACACCTCTACTGCCGCGCGAACTTCTATTTTAATTCGGTTTTCGATCCACGCCCTTTATTTAGACCAACTGTCTTTCGTCGGGGAAAAAACGTGACCGGGATACGTCGTCCCAGCCAAAGTCCTTTCAAAGTTACGATTTTAATTTCCGTCCTAAATTAGCAGGTGAATTAATTATACTCTCGGCTAACGATTGCTATTATAAACTTGGAATCCTAATCCGGTAAGATTTCATAAAATGGACAACTGGAAAATAAAATCGTTCCTATTGTGTTTATATGTCAATTTTTATTATTACAAGGTATGGTATTTTAATTGCAAAATAATAAAAAAGAAATTTGAGCAGCTTAAGTAATTCCTGTGATGTGATTGCATGTTCTGTCCATTTGTGGTTGTAAATCTTTCTAATTGCAAGACAATATGATCTCCAACATATTTTTCCTGAAACCACTGAAGGGGCTCGTGACTAGAATTTCATTCGTTCGTATAGCTTCTCCGACTTGCATATAAGTGTCAATTGCAATGAAATTTTCACTATACAGGAATTCATTGTGAAAATACTTAAGGAAGAATGGTGGAAGTTCAATCTAGTATAGTGCATATAGGTTCAATGAACGCCCAACCCATTAGATTAGACTAGTGGCTCGGTTGATGCCTTCGCTTCCTCCTTTTATTCTTCCTATTCGTACTCCTCCGCTTCTTGTTTCCTTCCTCCTGCCTTTTACCCTCGTTCAACGTCATTCGTGTTTATCTCTACCAATTTTACATTGAACCTGTCTGAGTTCCCACGTGTAGGATGTTAATATTGTGATCAGTCTAACTAACGAACTTCAAACATTACATTCTTTGCTGTATGACATTCCTTGTACAGTACATTAATATTTGAATAAGTATTTCAATTTTTAGAATAGAACGAGCTCATCAAGTTGAAAAGTCAGATTAATTAAAGAATATAACTTAATGAATTAATAATTTTATTAGAAGACTTGTTTTTGTGAAATCCAGAAATGATCAGTATTCTTTTCTTATTATTCTTATCAATACTAACTCCTTCCGATAAAAAAATTTTCTACCGAGATGTTTCGTTTCTTACAATTTCAAAATTAAAAAAGTTTGCACACCGACTGGAGTTTAGATAATACATTTACTCTAACGAAAAGTGACTGAGGTAATGCTTCTCTCTCAAGTATCGGTTCATCAATCTCGCCGTAACTTTCGAAACTAAACCACCCACAATCCCTCTCAATTTCTGTATGAACGAGCTCTTCCCCGGGCAGCTTCGACGCATCAGTTACCTATCAACGAGCGCCTTTCATCCGAGTCTCGTGAATGCCGTTTCTTCTTCTTTTTCCACGTCGGACAACTCATCGTTTCGTAGAGAATTCCCGGTGTGTCGGGGCCAAATATCGAATCCGATGCTGAATTCGACACGCTCGTTGCGAGGCTTTCACCAACTGAGAGATTCAATCTTTTGCCGATATCACAACGAACGCACCGGCATTACGTCCTCTCTCCCTCTGCCTCTGCTGATTTCTTTACGCGCGAGTAACGTTGCTTAAGACCGTTTATCTCGGTCCGGTAACGGCGCATTCATTCATACGCTCTTCGGATATTGTGCGCGCCGTTCACTCACCACCCACGTGCATGCACCACGAGCGCACACAGTCGTTTGCGCCGGGGCGCAGAGCCAATGCCATCTACGAGAAGTTGGCAATTTCCGGGGCAATCCGAGCCACCTCGCACGATTACAGGGCTTCACGGACTCGTAAAAACGCGACGACGATGACTTCGACGAGGATCGCGAGCGCAATCCTCTGGGAACGGTGCTGAATCGTAAATCTCTGAATTTTATACTCGACCTGGTTGCCCGTTTAATATTCGTTGATTAATTGCCTTTCGTCGTGGGAGGAAAACGGGAATTTGAATGGTCGTTCAAATCGAAGTCGCCGGATAGCAGGTTTGAAGTATCGATTATGTACATTACCTTGAACGTTTTGCTAATTCTGACGGATAGATAATTGCCGTCACGAGTATTTCACATACAGACATAAAAATTCGTCTGTTCTTTACTTGGCCAATAATGACAGTTGGTATTACATAACATAGACAGTGAACATCTTGTTGGAAATGTATCACAATAATGTTGAACTGTAGTTTTGAATCAGCTGCAGTAACTCATCAGTTGAAACTCCAGAACTCTGCACGTATTCCGAAAATCTACTCTTTTTCACAATTTTGTTTGTCCTTATAACTAGTTGGTATGAGTAATCGTATTCAATAGTCAGCACAGGGTAGAAACAGGAATACTAGTGACAGAGATCAGGATGAGTAAGAACGTTTTTCGTAAGATAAGTTTGGGACGTTTGTCACTAAGTTGACTATATGTATAAATAGTTAGTTCGTCATTCAATAAAACTGATGTACACCAACACAGTTCTTAATTCACCTTACATTTAACTTAAAATGATTCTATAGGGATACTCTTTTATCAGAATGGAGATCCAAAAATTTTCCTTCAAATACTATGAATTTCCAAATCGGAATTATTTCTAAAACTTAATGAATTTAATTAATTATATCTTATGCTTGCATTAATAATCATAGAAAATTATTTTTTAGAAGCTAACTTGAATATACAAATAGGTGGTAGCGTGTAGAAAATTGTAATTTATCTGTTAGCCATACATTTTGAGAACGACTAAAAGGCGACAGTGTGTGCGGAATACCTTTTTAATGAGGTGCACCACCCTAAAGGGTGCGGCCCACACGTGACGATAATGATAATCGCGTTCCTTTCACAAGAAACCACGAAAACGAGAAAAGCCATAGCGCCTTTAAGTGCACGTACATATGTACATGTATATACATATGTACGTATGTACCTATCTCGTTGAAACGGGTAATCGGTACGGGTGGTTTCAATCGGGCCACTTCTCATGACTCTTAGCCTCGGTTTCAATGACTTGATTGTAGCTCATCTTGTGTGCAGGATACATTACTGTCATTACTACTAGTCTCCAATCCTAGATACAGAAAGGTTTCTTGTGAACTTTGCTCCCCTCCCGAGGCTCGGCACAGTTAAGGAATTTGATGGACCGAGATGTGTGATTAAACTTTTTTATTTCCCTCCCCTGAAACTTGTATGGAAATAAAGGGATATTGTATTATACACTTTCGCAATAGCGAGGTAATTCTGACTGACGTTATAACATTTGGGTCGCACCGGTAATATTCTTCGTGGCGTGTTGTTAACATCTGCTTTCCTTTCGTGATACGTAAACATCGAAAAGTACGTGCAACTGTTGCGTAATTGGGATAATTGGTTCGTTTCGTAATACCAAAAGCATACAAAACTTAAACAATTTTCTATTAAAAAATTTTTTCGAAGAAATAGTACTTTTATTTGACGTTTCTACAAGTTACATTTTGTACGATAAACCCACTTCGAGTTCAAGAAGTCGTACACTTCTTATTGTTAGTCCATTTCGATGATTGTGGCTCGTCAGCCTTGTAATTGTAGTTGTTGGCTCCGTCTGAATTGCATCCAGCTTACAAGAAGTCTTGGGTATCTGTATTACAATATTTCCTGTACCATTGTTTCAAACAATTCTTCAAGTCTTTCGTTTTCTGAAGAGAACTTCTGAACTCTGTGGGATGAAACATTTGAAGAAGTATCTATATTCTTCAGTATGAAAATTCTACTTGCATCGCGTACAGACATCATTTTTATTCTAATCAGAAGGGTACGTTGACTCAAGAAGTATTTGTCTATGGGACTCATAGTATGAATACAATTGCTTTCAAAGGGAACAAAGCACGAATCGTATAACGGCGAATTATAGCAATTATCCGATGTCGGAACATACACTGCGCCGCATCAACGTTCGTGTCTATCGCATCTGGTATTCCCGGCTGCATTGCGATACGCGTTCGCATCGAAGCGGACGGATCGTGATAACGATGCGGCCGGCTGGTTAATTAGACATTGCAAGGTCTGATAGACAATTAGGCTATTTAGTGGTCGATCATAATATCCATGAATTCACCGCATACCGTTTGGTGAACAATTATTACAGTATTAACACGTACATCTTTCTCTGTTTTAGGTATGTAACTCCGGACGTGGATCAGTTTACTTTTGTGATTTTGGCTGTTATCATTTATGAGTAAGTAATAATGAATGATTAGACAGTTCATAACAAGGATGATTCTTATTTAATTCTATCCATTCTACGTTTTATAAAATAAATATATCAAGAAATTAGCAGTTCGAATCCTTTGTTGCATTATACTCTGGTTATGGATATGTATAAAAAAAATTACACCCAATCGGATCAAGATGTGATAGAATTCATTTATTGTTTCAATGAGGATTGTTCTTGCTCTAAATTAGTCCTTTGTTGATCAATAATTGTGGTTTATGTTAGAGTTTATTAGAATATATATGATAATTGTCTATCTTCATGCTTTAATTTCATACTGAATTTCACGGTACCTCGAAATCAATAAGAGACATTTAAAAACCGACAGCGGGTATTATCGTGTCTAGTCATGGAATTAATGTCTACGTGGAAATTGATACTGCGAGTAGTGTCGTTTCGTAATTTATGCGCGGTCACGTTCATCATTCGCCACCTACGAATTTCCAGGGAAAGTCGATATATATACACTTCGTTCCGTGCCTCTCCCTATTCCGTATCGTTGCAACCCAAGTGAAAACGAGAGCATTGTCTACGAGATCAGAGAGTGATGGGGTGGTCGACCGCCGGATACGGGATGAGGTGTACGCGGAAACGGCGACTCGAATTGTTCGCCGTGCGCCGAACGGAAATGGCGCGTTGTCCGAAGATGGGAGTGTTATGCAATACAGAGATCGTGCCGATGGATCGTATATACCGGGTGTCGAACAGTGAGAATACTTTCGAGAAACAGATACATTACCTACCGGAAAAAGTTGGTGCGGATTTTTAAAACAAAATTTAAACATAAGTGTCTGTATTTAAAAGTCTGATTTTATTCAATGAAGTTATCACCATTTATTCTCTTTCACAATTCCTAATTAAGAAATTGTATGTACGAAAAACCTTTCTATAATTGCAAATTTATTTTTACCCATTTTTTGGTATGGTAAAAAATTTGCAATATCCAAGTCAATTTTTAAAATGAAAAAGAAATGTCTCGTTGTTAATAACATGTAATTTGTAGCACTTGGAGTAACGAACGTTGTGTCGTTGTCAGGGGTAAGAAGTAATAAAAAATATTTATGCCGACGTATTCGGAACAATTAGCATAACACGTATTGCCCGTGGTCACACGGCGAAGATACATGCGCTGACACGTAATGTGCCGCGGCATCGCACCGGTAAAATTCAGACCACCGAGAATTGAAGCTGTGAGAGCCCATAAAGACCAGATTATACGCGTACGAAACTCCGCAATATATAATATTAATCCTTAAAGAACTGAGGTAGTCACCTAATCTTTCTAACAGCCGTTAGTAAATTTTTTACATTTTTCGATAACTCTAGCCGAAACATGAAAAATATGAGTTTACTTTGTAACGGAGTTTACGTAAAAATTCTAATAACGAAATGTAATTCTAAAACTAAATCTAAATGCCTGCCATGACTCGGTATCCCCAGCCCTCATCTCTTGCCGTGCAACGTCATGTATCTTTGCATCTTACGAGCCTCCGTATGCCCGGTTCGGTGTAGCGAACTTGTATCTAAATTAAGCTCCGTGTCGCACAATCGTGTCCGTACGCGGAAACGTAACATTTGTCGCGCTTAATTTGCCGGCGCCCTGATCAACCCGGCCGCGAAGCCGTTCCCTCGCCTCTTTATCGTCGCCACGTCCTAACGAGGCTTAGGCTACCAACGCCTTGCTGATACCATTCAAATTAGAAGCCATAGCGCAGCGAGATCAGATAAAGCGGGGTCTTATTGGCCAGCAATTACGAGGCGTCGAATATGGTGGCATTTTAACGTTGATCTTCAATTAGGGTCCGGACGGCCGCCTGATTTCGTTCGATTTCGCGTTCGACCGTTCCGTTGCGTTGGCCGAGCCGGAAAAATCGGGCTAACCACGATATGATACGCTTGATATATGTACGTTCTTGTACGAGAGTTCGGTTGCGAGTACGCTGTATCTGCCGGTAATTAAGAATCGTTCGATACACTGCGGTGTGACGTTTTACCGTTACACTATCTTCGTTTTGGTCCTTGTAGGTATAGCGTGCGGTAGATGTACGCAGTTTTGTTGCTCTGGACGCCCAACCCAGCAATGGGAATATTTCGAGAACATTTGGAGAATCTTTCGCGTGTGCAAATACTGGCTCGTGGCGTTAGAAATGTGATTAAGGTGCTTCTATTAAAACCCAAGACATTTTAGATCGTAATGGACATATCGGTATGATTAAATGTCCAAACTTAAAATAATAAAACTTAAAAAGTTGTACTTTTACACCGAAGTATACGGGACTCATGCATTTGTTCAAATAATATGTTAAAAAAATCATAATTTAATTTTATAAACTATAATAATATGTATTAAGCTAAGATTTTCGAAATTCTTAGTACAGACATTCATTGGCTTAAGAATATTAATAGAATCATTTGAAACGGTGAGGCGGTTCAAACGATGGGAAGCGACATTTAAGGCTAAATGAATTACCCGATGCTTTGTTCCACGTTGCGTGAGATATCTGTTACGCAACTGTTGATTTAATTCGCTCGTAAGTACGGATGATTAATGGTTGGAACGATTTCACTTCGCCGGATTTGTGAAAGTTTTGTTATCGGTGATTGATGCCTAGATTAGCTAGTAGGTTTGCTCTTGATTGAACCGTCTTATACGGGATTGTGTGCTAATAAGGTCTGACAAAGAAGTTAAATTTAAAATAAAAAATAGAAAATCTAATTTGTTAAAAGAAATTCTTTACAACGGAAGAATGAAATTCGATGCAGGCTTAACACACACACACACATTGCGGTATCGCATTTTGGCAAAAAAACGATTTCCAATATTATCTTCTCGTTATTTTTTCAAACTCGCCCATAATGTTTGAACAGATTCTGTAACGCAAAGTGCTCAAGTGCAATTTCATAATTTCTTACAGGGGAATCATCCCTCTT
This sequence comes from Ceratina calcarata, assembly GCF_001652005.2. NCBI lineage: Eukaryota > Metazoa > Arthropoda > Insecta > Hymenoptera > Apidae > Ceratina > Ceratina calcarata. The sequence goes on along the minus strand of NW_017176339.1, from coordinate 751 downwards.
TCTCTTCATACGTGTACGTATATATTCGCAATGCGAACTTCATTACGCTGAATAATTATGAGTGGCAAGGAAATCCGGTTTTCGAGGAATTGCAGCCAAAGGAAAAGGCTAAGCCGCGAGATAGTGATCACGATGGTGGGACAACTACGCTCCCAAGAGTCGTTCTCCCTCTTGTTCGAGCTGTCGAAAATATCGAGCTTAATTTATGCTACGTAATAGTGCTGTCTCTAATTCCGCTTGGTGAACGCGTCTCCGCCATCGGTAGCTTCGCGCTCTCAGCAGTAGGCCCTAGTAGGTACACGCAGTGGTTGCGTGCGGATCAGTTCTCGTGAGCTCGGCGAAGGTACCGGATAGCAAGACCCTCGTAGCGCGTATATTCACGCGAGAACACGATAGCGACTCCCTTGATTTATTTAAATCGAAAACGTGCCATTAATCTAATGCGAAATGGTGCCAGAACATAGCGCCTCTCGTAACGAGTCGCCTTAGCTTGCTTGTACATGTTGCTGGTGAATCAATGCTTCTTGAACGCGTCGATCGTAGACGATAACATAACTTCTGCTAAATGATTCTAATACAAAAGGTTACAATCATTTGGTTACTACGTACCGGAAATGTAAATTTACTAGTATAGTGCACTGATATGTAAATTTAATCTGCAGAAAATGAGAGTGCGATTAGACTCGTCAATTATGCAATGAGCGAAATTCCTATAAACACACGTAAATATACTGCACCTTCAGCATCGATT
>NW_017176338.1:647-1322 GCF_001652005.2 Ceratina calcarata | reverse complement strand
TTAAAATTAACTGAACCGTGATATACTGTGACTGCGGATTACGAGAATTAACGTTCAAAGCCCAATGAAGAGCAGTGCAATCTTTCTTATCTCGAATCACTAAAAAATCAAATAATTGTTCTGGAGAAAATTTTGATTCTGCTGTATTTAAAATAAACCAAACTGCCATATGCTGTGTCTGCAGATCACGAAAATTAACGTTCACAGATTGTTCTGGAAAAAATTTTGATTCTGCTATATGTAAAATAAAACTAGGTATATCATACTCTGACTGCGGATCACGAGAACTAACGTTCAAAGCACAATAAGGAGTAGTGCAACCTCTCTTATTTCGATTCTTTAGAAACTTGAATAATTGTTCTGGAAAAGATTTTGATTTTGTTGTTTGTAAAATAAATCTAAGTATATCACACCCTGGCGACGGATCACGAGAACTAACGTCCAAAGCACAATGAAAAGCAGTGCAACCTCTCTCATCTTCAATCATTAGAAACTCGAATAATTCTTCTGGAGAAAATTGTGATTCTGCTGTATTTAACATTAACTGAACTGTCATACACTCTGAGTGCGGATGACGAAAATAAATGTCGAAAGCACAATGAAGAGCAGTGCGACCATTCTCATTTTGAATCATTAGAAACTTGAATAATTGTTCTGGAGAAAATTGTAATTCTG
>NW_017176338.1:0-452 GCF_001652005.2 Ceratina calcarata | reverse complement strand
TAACCGTCGACGATTTGTCATAGTTCACAGAAACGTCTCTGTTCTTTCAAATGATTTAATAGCGTAATTAATTCACTCTCGCTGGCTTCTTACGAATGTGAACCAGAATTCCAGGACTATCCGCACTACAGCTTTCAAGAACTGCCAGTTTCTGATGTTTGTTTGTTTGTTTTGCAAATTAAACAAATCAATAAGATCCTGATTATTTCGATCCTGCGCTATATTTAATATTTCTTTTCGGTTTCGAATAACCGAAAACTCGTCAAGATGATAACCATGTAGAGCGGTGTTATCCCTCTTATCTCGAATCACTAAAAAATCAAATAATTGTTCTGGAGAAAATTGTGAGTCTGCTGTATTTAAAATTAACTGAACTGTCCTACACTGTGACAGCGGTTCACGAGAATTACCGTTCAAAGCCGAATGAAGAGCAGTGCAACCTCTCTCATCTT
>NW_017176337.1:0-1019 GCF_001652005.2 Ceratina calcarata | reverse complement strand
AAAAAAAGATTATTAGATTATGAGGTAAAGCTAATGAACGAAAATCGGGAAACTAGTCTAAAAGTGCTGAGTGCAGATACTAAAATAAATAAAACGAGAAAACATACTTATAAAAATTCAAAACATTTTAAACACCAAAATGTTAATAAAAATAAGAATAAATTCTCCAAATTTAAAGGACACATTAAAAAATGTTACCAGTGCGGAAGAACAAATCATGTGCAGAAGAACTGTTATTATAAAAGACAGATGAAACATGCAAATGTTGAAAAGGAAAAAATGGCTCAAACAATTGAGGTACTACAGCCAGCTACGTCATCGGCTAATTATGATACTTCCTCAACACATTACGATAGATCACACGTTGCATTTATGGTGGGAGAATATGAAGAAGCGAGAAACTATAATAAAGATAAAATTATATTTATCTTAGACTCTGGTGCATCGGACCATATAATTAATAGAGAAGATGTAGCCGAAAATTTTACTAAACTTTGTGTGTCAATAAAAATTTCCGTGAAGAATGGTGCATTCATTAGTGCAACGAAGAAGGAGACCATCAACATTACAACCAACATAGGTATACAAGGGACTTTGCAGGACGTATACTACTGCCCAGATGTTCCGTATAATTTACTTTCCGTTCGGAGGATTCAGCAGGCAGGGATAAGCGTGACGTTTGATGAACTTGGAGTAAGAATAAGTAAAAACGGTAACATTGTAATATCAGGTAAGCCCATGAATAATCTAACTGGTATTGAATTTATATTGAATATGAATTCTAAAAAACATATTGTTCAAGCAACTAGTGCTGAAAGAAATGATTATTTGTTATGGCATCAGCGCTTAGGGCATATTGGTAAGAATAAATTTATAGAGTTAAAGAATAATGAGATGTTTGCAGATATAAAGCAAATAGAAAAAGTTACAGTAAATGATAATTTATGTGAAGCTTGTATAAGTGGAAAGCAAGCACGACTACCATTTAGAAAAGCTAAAGATAAAAGTCATGTAAGACG
>NW_017176336.1:0-1020 GCF_001652005.2 Ceratina calcarata | reverse complement strand
GCTTTAATTAATTCCGTTTCCAACGGGCGCCGCGCCGCGATTAACGACCCAAGTTGAATTAAAATCTCATCCGACGACGACGACGCCCCGCGTTCAGAAAATTTTACTTTCGTTCGACGGCCGACCAAACAAGAACCCCTCCAACCGATTCGATCAGCCGTATAATTATTTCTATTTCATTTTTTATTTAGCAATTCTAAAACCGTGGATAAAAAATAATATTCGTAGCTCATTCTAAGTTCCTACTAAATAATTAAAAAAATTATGCGAATCGCGAAATTATGCGCGAAATTTAATGTAAATAGAATCGTGTCAGAAAATCTCTAGTTGCAATTTCATTGCACGCCATTTTAGATTAGATTCATGTTGCTTATTCGAGTTAGAATCATATGAATAGGAAGCTATGATTATTTGCATTTCATTTGTGATTCGCCAATTGTATCGACATCGACGGTATGAATTTTCATAAATGTGAATTGTCGAAAACAGCAGAAATTGCATATAGTACATTTATTGGTACATGTTCGGACGTTTCAACAGACGTGGTTACATTTTGTGACATTACAATTATCGTGATAATCGTTTCTCATGATCGATAAGTTTTTATTGATCGAATAAACGGAGTAACGGGAAAGAAATGGACAGTACAGCTATTAGATTCGTTTTAACGGGACAAGAATGATGCCCGGATCGATAGCCATCGTTGCGACGAAATTAAACGAGACTACCTTCCATGAATTTCAATTTGTCCTCCGAATTTCCGATAACCGTGGATCGGCCGTGACTGCTTGAACGACGCGTGCAATCGGTGTCACATCTCGGAGACAATAAACGAAGAGATAGTAGAAAAGAAACGGGGCCGGACGAAAATAAACAATAGACCTAGAAGGATTTTGTAGAATCTCTTAAAAATATGCGAGATTTATTTCAGTGGACGAAAACAGAAGAATATAGAACGGCACCGCCGCCGCTGCACGCGTCGTAATACGCATGATGTAAAAACATAAGGTGTGTTCTTGC
>NW_017176335.1:0-1021 GCF_001652005.2 Ceratina calcarata | reverse complement strand
GTGACATGGCCGATATGCACCTCGTGTTCGACTGCCTTGTACAGCCACCGAACTCACCACTAGAGGCATGATCATCGACCTATATCGATATCTATCCAACACTCCCTCTATCGATATGGGTCGTCAATTTACGTTTAATCATCCGTTGATCCTAACATACGTATACATCTTATATATCTAACTCTAGACATTGGTTTCGTAAAAATATCCGCAATCATATTTTCACTATTCACATAAGTAACCCTTATCTCTCCTTTTTCAACAATCTCTCGCGTATAATGATAACTAATGTCTATATGCTTACTCCGTTTATGGAATGCGGCATTCTTGGCTAATTCAATTGCGCTCTGGTTATCACAGAACACCGTAATAGGATCTTCAATATAATCTTTAAATCCCATGTGATTCAGTAGTCTTTTCATATATACTAATTCTCTAGTCACCTCTGCTAGAGCTGCGTATTCTGCTTCCATTGTTGATAGAGATACTGACCGTTGTTTCTTCGATTTCCAGCTGATTGGTCCACCAGCTAATATTAACAAGTTACCAGTACACGATCTGCGATCATCTATATCGCCTCCCCAATCGTAATCCGTATATGCTAGGAGTTTCTTGTTATCCTTCTTATATAATATTTTATCGCGTAGGTTGAAGTATCTTTTATATATCGCAGTACTCTTTTTGCCAAGTTCCAATGCATTCTTCCAGGATCTGTGTTAGGGGATAGGTGGCCCCTAACGGGTCCGGGATCGAGGTACGAACGCGAAATAAACCGGACACTGATTTTCACTCTTTAACGCCGTTCATTCACGTAATAGCCCCTGGACACTTCGGACGTCGGGCCTGGAATCTGGAATAACCAGGGAATGTCATGTCCCGATCTTCTTCAGTTGAGGAGGCGCCGTCCGTGTTCGTCCTTGTAGGGGCGGCCTTCGTGGCTTAGACAGTTAACGTCTTCGACGATCTGTATTTCTGAAATGTTGCAAATGCGGATTAATGAGTATTGCGTCGCACTTCAAGC
>NW_017176334.1:0-1021 GCF_001652005.2 Ceratina calcarata | reverse complement strand
GTTATTAATCCTTACGTAATTTGTGTGACCTCCCATCAGTCGTGGGGTGGTTTTATTATCTAACCTCTCCTAGCTCGCAGATCGAGTTTAGTGAGTATAACAGATTTAACAGCGGACATCTCCCTGCTGATCGTTCTTCCGCACAGTGACCACATCTACGGCCGGGTATCGACCTGTGCAACATCGGCGGAAGTGATGGTAAAGTGCAAGTGCAGAAATTTCCAGAAAAAGTGAAAAGGAAAGTGGTTACCAGTGGGGAAAGTGACAGTGACCGCGAAAGACAACATCAGGTCCAGGTCATTGACGTGCTGTTAATATCAGCTGTGGCCGACCATCTACCTGCGAGCGGCAAATACGATTGGGCCTCGAACCGTCGTTCGCTACGGACATGTCGACGAGTTGCTCCGAACTAGTGTTCCGTTTCAGTGTTATTTATTCGTGTATTTATTATGTAAAGTGTCGTATTATATAAAGTGCAACGCCAGCTTTCGTTTGGTGTAGTAATCTTATTTCGATCGTTCTGTCCAGTGCTGTAATTTTATGAAATATGTCATGTGCGATAATGGTTTCCATTTTTTCACGTGTCCCGTTGCAACGAGATCGTCCCCTTTGTCTTAAACAACTCTTATCTACGTGCAGTCTGTCTCATATTTACACCGAGTAATCTTGAACGAGCAGGACGGCTCTCCGACTATTTTTAGGATAATCATAAGGTCAGTCATTCCATTTATTCGGATTAATTGCTTTTTACTTCTACGATAAACGGCAATTTCCGACTTCGGCTTCCTTTGCACCACATTGGAAGTACTACGTTACTCAAATCCGCTCACGATTCACACATTCAACTTTTAACCAATGACTCTAACAATGCTTAGTTACCGTGAGCAAAAATATTGTACGCTTAGTAAGTCGACTGTGCATCACCCCACTATAAATAACTTTATATGTTCTATATAATTGTCCATTTTATTATCAAGGGGCGCGGTAGCGGCCCGAAGGCAAGTTTGAGGCCCGTCAGGGG
>NW_017176333.1:0-1022 GCF_001652005.2 Ceratina calcarata | reverse complement strand
TGCTTATTGGTACCTGTATTAATTTTGTAAAAAATTTCAAACAATTTTCTATACTCTTCATTTAAACAATGACTACTTCAAAAATCGAACATGAGTTCCACATTCATCGCCAGAGTCCATAATATAACTTTGAAATCCGAGGCGCGATGAAAAAGAGAGCCAGTGAGGTGTCGTAAACAATAAGTAACGTTGATGTGCTCGTCAGCCAGTGTCTCATATCGGAGGAACTCTTTCCTCTAACGAAGCCCGATGGAACAAAAAACTGTCTCCTAGCTGCAGTATCTGCAACGTTCCGCTCGCGTTTATCAGCTTTTTATCGCATGAACCTGTTCCAACTGCGCCGCTGCAGCCGATCGATTATATCCGCATCCCGGATGCATCAGCATCGCGAATCGTGTTCCCCGGCTGGAAAGTTGGCCGACGGCGAATATGGACCGACGCACACAGCTCGAAGTGATTGATAAAGTCCGATAGAAGGGGCTCGAAGTTGGTAACGAATTTGTAGACAATATTTGAGGCGGAACGAGGCACGTGCAACCTGATATCCATCTTTTATGACACCGTTCAGATTCAATTTGTTTCTCAATATCAACAGAGCCAGGCCTCTGCATCGGCAACGATCCGGGCACCGATATCTCTTCCGTTTCTCTTCATTTTGCACGATGTCGACGGTACCGTCTTCGTTCAGCTTACGGTAGTTCTGGTTTATGGGATACGCAAGCTCCTGGCGTTATTGTAATACATTTCTGCAACTTAGAAGTATTACACCGCGCCCAGAGCGGAAGAGACTGGCGCAAATAATCTTTATCGGAAGAGGAGGACGTCATCAGAAATCGATCGCGTGTTCGACTTTTGTCCCGCGACTTTTCTATGAATGTATATACACACAGTGAGCAATACTGTACACATACCCTTCAAATTTTTATGGCACGCGTAATTCACGCTATCGATTTCCGCTTATATTTTTAATCTACCGCGGTTGCACATCCCGAGCATTCCCATTGAATTATCCACATAAAAAA
>NW_017176332.1:0-1022 GCF_001652005.2 Ceratina calcarata | reverse complement strand
CAAGATACGTACCTACCAGATCCGCCTTGTTCTACGAGCAAATTGATTGACGAAGTAAATGGAAAAGAAGCGGGCCAGGTTTGCGTTTAACAAAAGCACAATGGAATTCAATTTCCAACTGGAGGGGGGGGGGCAGAATCTTCTGGGCTATTTCCGCGACTTCTTTATTCCGGGCCTTTACCTTTCATGGATATTCCTCGATGTCTCTAATCTTTTACTTTCATTTCTGAAACGCGTGACTCCAAGAACTTTTTAAAGTTAAATGTAATTTTAACTTTTATCTGATAACTGCATGCGCGCCCCATTTCTGGTCAGATATAAATTCAAATAGTTATTCTTACGAACAAATGTTTCTTTTGTATTACCTTGATTTTTTTATATCTCTAAGTTGTAAATACAAATTGTTTGGCTCATTGTTTGAATTGCTATTGCAGTGAAAATGATAAAGCTTAACGTATTTTATTTTGATGCGCTGTAATAAGAATCCACTGTGTGACATTTTTTCATTTGTGACAAGAATATAATAATTATAAAAATATGATTATAAAATAAAATATAATAGAATATAAGAAACAAACAAAACTATAATTATACTTAGAATTGTAGAAATTGTAATGGGAATATATGTATTTTAATCAGTATGAAGAGGTTTCATGGTGATTATTATTAATATGAGATGGGTTTAAGGGACGATACAATAGAAGGTACGTTGTAACAAGAAGCCACCGTACGACATCTCTCCGTGTATGACAACCCTGTTTCCTGGAACACTGCCAAAGCCAAAGATTGTCGAACGATGGAATCGAGACACGGAGAGAACTTGTACCGTCTGTGTCATGTCCTATCTCCGATGATGTTATCCATCATGCCTTCGTCGAGCCAGTTAGCAATTTCCGGATCCCTCGGAAAGGACACTTTCGCGGTAGAATCAACCTTTGCCCGATTCCTGGTTCAACCAGGAAATAATGTGAAAATTATTTTACACACTCCTGTCGACTTTGGATTTCAGATGAGAAAATAAG
>NW_017176331.1:0-1022 GCF_001652005.2 Ceratina calcarata | reverse complement strand
AAAGATCATAGATCTTTTAAAAATGATTCTAATTTATTAATAAAAAAAAAATAAACAGATTTCTGCATTTATATCTGTTGATTTCAACGTTGATTTTCCGCGAGCACAAGCGACGCGGCTGCTCCGAATTTCTTTTCTCCGGTTTTTCCGGTGGCGTTTGCAGTGAAGTACGATTCAAAGAAGAAACCCCCGACGCGACTGCGTCGCGTATTTCACCGTCAATTAAACGCGCTATACGCAGCCACGCAGATCTTGTACGCGTGGAAGAGAAATAGCCGCGTATAGACCGCGGCGCAACGCGAAAGAGTTACGTTCATTAGCAAGGCTACTGCTTCATATAGGTTTATCAGATTTTCTAATCCGGTTGTATCCTTCCGCTTGTACTTAGCGTACGGCTTCTCAGCGTCGCTAACCGCGCAAATATTGCACGTTCTTACGATGGAATCAAAAAACCGGCTCAATCGGTCCTTTCAAATCACAGAAAATTAATATTGTCAATCTTACATTGTTCATTTATACACACGGAACGTTGTTTGATACGCAAGCTAAAAAAAGAATTCACAGCCATAATTATGCAGGAGTTGCTCACTTCCTTAGATATTTAGCCAGGCCGTTCCATCTTCCATTCTCAACGAGAAGTGTTGTTTATGGCTCACGAATACAAGAACTTGCGCACGCCAGTTCACATGAGTCTATTTTTCATCGTTTCTGATTTCTGTCAGTTACGTAGGCACGTGTACCTATTCTCCATGGATCAGCCGACAAACACGACTGGCGTAAGGAATCTCGTTGTAATCGGGAACAAGCGTTTTCGTAACAACCGTTTCTTTTTTTAACACCGCAGACTGGAGTATCAGGTTCTCACATAATCGTTCGAAATTTTGCAACATGCCATTGTCCATTAGTAAGCCTGTTTTAAAAGACGATTTAAGATATACTACGATTTGAGAAAGTAACATTGATTCTCAGACGTTTTATGACGTACAATAATTGAAATATATTTGTTTTAACTATCCTTTGTT
>NW_017176330.1:0-1022 GCF_001652005.2 Ceratina calcarata | reverse complement strand
AAAAAAAAATTATGTACTATTTCACTTCTCGATTTCGTAACGTGGAATAACGCGTATGAAGAACCATGATGTAAAAACATAAGGTGTGTTCTTCCGGCGTGTTCAAATGTGTCGCTGTTTGCGCCTTCCAATCATCGGCCATATTGGAAGTACGATGATCTATTGTTTATTTCAAATACGCATTTATATTACTCTCCGAGAACCTAATTTTTGACATGTTTACGATTTTAAAATTCGCTCTGTTTTAATATGAAGTGTGATTGGTTAGAAATCCAAAATGGCCAACGAGTGGAAGTGTCCGTGTATAGATGGATGTTCAAATGGATGCGCAAGAACACACCTTATGTTTTTACATCATGTGAAGAACGACGTACGCGGCGAAATACGTTTACGTCCAGGGGTTAATGAAAAACAGGAACGAAAAGGAATGCGTGTTGTATGGTAGAACCTGGCGTACGGTACGCACAGTGTGTATCAAGCGGTTTATGTTAATTCGCACGATAAATATCCGAGCATTAATTCCAGCCGCGGTGGTTTATTTTTCAATTACGCGGCGCCGTGAACAAAATGCCGCGCGGCCTGTTTTATGAATCCCGAGTCGAACGCGAGCACGCCGAAGCGGCGAGGCGTTCGCGCGTTCCAGCGCGCGCCCCGTCCGGCCCGCAATTTCGTGAACACCGAGCTCCTCGTAATAATATACAATTAACCGAAATTAGGTATCGCGTTACAATGAGCTTACCTTTTCATTTACAGTCGCCGCTAGAAAAGAGTCGAACCACCTCGAGCAGAATTTTCGCCCAAACGCGAATTCCGCCTAAAAGCGGCTTTCCAGGTTCGCTAAATCGCCAAGTCGATTTTATTCAAAGTAGGGAATATTCCAGCTCCGAGGATGGGAATAATAAATTAATGACGAATAATAAGTGAATAATAAGGCAAGGAAATTAATAACAATTAATACATTTAATTGTTCAAATAGAATGGATGGAGAAATGATAGATTATTCATAGGCCAGGTGTCGGAAT
>NW_017176329.1:0-1025 GCF_001652005.2 Ceratina calcarata | reverse complement strand
ACTTTCGCGCTAGTCTGCGGAATGAGTCGGCGGGCCTTTCTGAAGCTTCCGTGCTATTACATGGGTTTCCCCATACTTTCAATTTTTACTACGGTACTGTAGGCTACGCCGGGACATCTCTCGAGTCCAAAATTTCGCCCCCCACCACGTAGAATCTTCACTACGGTTACGATAATGTGAACAGGCCTTTATTCTGCATTCTGTTAATAGTTTTAATAAAATCCTGTTGGAAGCTTTGACTATACAGGGTGTCCCAGAACTAGTGTTAGGCCTTGAAATGGGGAGTAGCCATGGTGACTTTAGACAACTTTTTCCTTTATAAAAATGTTGTCCGAGGCGAGGTAGTCGAGTTATTAACAAAAACCCTCGACTAATCAGAGCGCGAGCCACCTGTTCCTAGAAGAATGTTACTGGGTCAATGTGCCGAACTCCGGTACTTGGAGATAANCTTAAAGACGAACGACTACGTTAATTTCTAATTCTTTTTCCATTTTTACAACTTGTCGCGATCTACGTGGTCTACTGACGCTAGGATTATTGCATAGCGAGCCATCACATCTTTCCATGACTTTTCCAGTCCCGCTTGTGTATCACTAAGCAAGGGCACAGAAAAGCAGACTGTGTCCTTCTTTTTGACATTTGTCGCCAACTTCTTGATCTCTCTCTCGCATGTATCCATATGCTCTCCGAAGTCTTCGGACGATTGGTGGTGTTCTCGGCGTAACCACCGTGACAGAGAATGAAAACCTTCTCTGGTCACAATCAGATCGAGTGAACACACTCGATAAGCGCATCTGATTCTCAGAATAATCCGGATCGAAGGACCGAAGTGTTAGGGATGGTTGCCCTAACTGGGAGCCAGAAGATCAGAATCGGATGTAGCAATAAACAATTTCATTACCTTCCTATAGAATATATTATTTCATTACAGTGTATATTACATATTTAACAATATATTTGATTTTATCTTTGTTTGAAGATCAATTAAATTTATTTAAAAACGGTTTAAGAGCATCGCTCGGCTG
>NW_017176328.1:0-1024 GCF_001652005.2 Ceratina calcarata | reverse complement strand
TAATATTGAAGTAAATTACGAATATTATAATTTAGTTAGTGGAGTTTAAGAACGTTTGCACTTTCACCTCTTAAGGCACCGAGCCATCTAAATTTCAATTTAGCTTGTTGAAGGGCTTACGGGGGAAATGTCAGATTAAACATAATTTTTCGTATAACTTCATACATTTTATATACGCTACGGAGAAAGTTAGGTAGAAACAGGTAAGGATACAAAAACATCACTTGAATGGAGTAAGTTAACAGGCTCCTTTTGAAGGTTTCATTGATCTCTTCACATAAGATTGATATTATTTTTATATTAAGTTCGTGAAGAAAGCCAACAGTAATTTCATGTACGCACTAATCGAATCAGCATAAAAAATGTAGGGAGGATGTTAAAGAAGGAAGTAATTCGATATAGTCGACGAGATTCTAACGAGGAAAATGTAATATCTATGGGAAACGCGGATCGGAAGGTCCCCGTCCATGGGTCCCCGCTAAGAACTTTTCAGCGGGATTCAAGTGACCGTGCGTTCAGAGAAGTGCGCGAGGCTTAAGCTACAGGGAAATCCTAAGCGGCGGAGAAGGCGGAAAGGCAGGGAGAGTTCTTGATATAAAAACTCTTCAGACAACTTCATGAGCCGGCATTCTAAAAAGTTTCTGACACGAGTCCTCGAAAGTTTTACAGAAACGATTTACTTAGAAAATATGGGGTAAAGGACATTGTTACGCAACCCTCGCCAGCGGGTGTGTTCACCTTCGGTTGGAATTACGCAGGATACGAGAAAGTAAAAGGAAAAGATGGCTTTTACCTCCTCGCCACTGAGTACATAACCGTGCAAATTATAATGGATTAACGCCAAAACGAGATTTTCAGAATGTACCGTACTCGCAAATTTACACGCTGCTAGATCCTCCTTCTACGAAATCACAATTTTCATATAAAGAATAGTTTTATATTTTAATTACCATGTTAAATGTCAATGGCTCAGATTTAACTCATTTGCATCGTACGGGCCATAAATATTATAATAAAAATTAAT
>NW_017176327.1:0-351 GCF_001652005.2 Ceratina calcarata | reverse complement strand
AAACGATCGTACGTCCAGGAATCAATAAGAGCGTATTTATCAAAAATTGTCCCGCAACTTTTTATACTTTCCTCCCACTTTTTCAACTGATCTTTTCTTTTCAGCATTCTTGAACTCTTCGCTTGTAAAGTATGTAAATTCCACTTGGGGTGTTGTTTCTACGGGTTCAACGTATTCATCTTCTTTTTCTTCTTCGCCGTGAATGAGGTCCTCGTCATGAATTATCATTTTTTCGCCTAGCATTTCAACAATCAGTTGATACAGTTCTTCTCCTATCGCGATTGCATTCTCAGAAATTGTGGAAGACGATTCTGTATCTACAAGATCCTCTTTTTCGAGGAGAGTAATACA
>NW_017176326.1:0-1024 GCF_001652005.2 Ceratina calcarata | reverse complement strand
GATACATACACATTACACACATTATATATATATATAAATATATACATAAACAAAAAAAGAAAAAAATAATGTTTCCTTCCGGGGAAGGAACGAAAAAGCCTTATGACGTGGTTTCCGGCGACTCTTGCGTGTGAAACTTTCGATAACGTTCTCCATTCATTTCTCCCCTACTTTTTTACCTTATATCTCCATTTCGCGAAGAGACGCGCCGAAAATCTACACATTCTTAGGCGACTAAACGCTATTTAATTATTAACACCACGACAAATGTATATGACAAATATATATATACATATTATATAAAAAATTATATTTAATTAAAAGGTAATAAGATTTTCAAGAGGACGGAGTAATGTTGAACCGAGGCAGGAGAAAACAATGGGGAAAGAAAAATGAGATGAACAAAAGCGTTAGGAGATAGATAAATTGAAAGAGAGAATGATTGATCGATTGACTGAGTGAGTGAGTGACTGACAGAACGAGAGGAAGGAGGACAGGGGCAGTTAAATTATAGTAATAGGGAGAAGGTGACACGGGAGAAAAGAAGAATGTAATATCAGTTTTTATATCGATCGCTGCTCGCGAAGTGACGAGTCCGATGTAATACACTCTTCGATTGTTACGTTTCTTTCAATTCCGTAGCATCTGCCTTTCGAAATCTTCATTATTTCGATAAGAACTGTACGAGTTCGCCTGTGCCCACTGCATCGACTGATTTATCGGGACGAACGCAACGATCGATCAATCAATTAGTATCGTCTTTCACGGTACCGCGCGAAGGACCCCACCGTCGACAAGTCTAATATCGTTGTTCTTACAATTTTTTACGCATTACCAAAACGCCTTCGCCCCCATTTGTCATTCACGAAATTAATTATGTCGTTCTCTTTTTTATTATTTACATATATCCGTAGGAACGTTATCACTGTACGAACAGTACTAATATATAATTCTACTTCCAATATACACACGTGACTCTCTTTTTTTTATTTCAATGATATTGTACGATTTTATTATTTTTTTT
>NW_017176325.1:0-1024 GCF_001652005.2 Ceratina calcarata | reverse complement strand
CAGATATATTACACATGAAAATATGGATAGCTTTAAAAATGTATTGTACAATTGCAATTCTAAATTAATACAATAAAATGCAACAAAATTTTGTTAACAAATGGAACAAAAAGTATTTTTGGATATTTCAGGTCACATCAAGGGTGGTCCCGTATATTTGAGACTCCCAGAATAGAAATCTGGTTGACCTTCAATAACCACCAACTTAACTTCTTCAATTATGTCCGACGTATCAGTACATGCTTTTGAACTACTAACAGTTTTGAAAAATCTACATGGTCTTGGACCCTTCCCAGAATCAATATCTACATCATAAGGGGGACTAAGTATATCCAAAAATGCAGCAGGACCTTCGATACATGTAATTTCATGCAAATTCTTTTCTTTTGGCGTCAGAGTACAAGCGGGTGAATTACTATGCAAAGTTATTGGTTTGTGTCTATATGCCATTTCTTCTTTGTTCAATCTAATTGTATGATCTTCATTGGCTTTTAAAGTATAATTGTTTACTTGAACCACTCCACTGATTACCTATATTATAAATAAAATAATTAAATTCTGTATAAACCTAGAAATGTTTAGTTTGCAAAAAGCATAATATTTTATAACAATCGATAAAAAAATTAATTATTGCATGTTTAAATGTACGTATGTTTATGTATATCACATACTTTCAAAAATCCATACATTCCAGGATGATCATGTATTGGCATTGTGAAGCCATGTTTCAATATGAATATTGAGATAGCAAAGTCTTGATTTTGAAATATGTCAATAACCCACATTGGAGCATGTTGCACTTGAATGAAGTCTAGAATCTGTTTGTTTAAGTTTACATCTTCTGCTGTAATCTTGTTCATCAAATTTCGTAATTTATCAAATTTTTTTTGGCAAAGCTTAAATCCTGAGCTAGTTCGCTCTTCAAATGTATTTAGCGCTTGCTTCCACAATGTTTTAATTGCTGCTGTCATGTTTATTCACTTTTTCAATAAGTTTTATGAATTTATCTCCTATAAATCATATA
>NW_017176324.1:0-1025 GCF_001652005.2 Ceratina calcarata | reverse complement strand
CGCACGCGCCCCATAAATCGGGGTAGCAGAGATCGCGTTTGGGGATTCAATAATATCCGTCGGGGCGCAAATTCGTAACGTTTAACGAAGCCCGGTCCTCTCGATTGTCTTTTTCAATCGAGCCGCGGCAAGTGTGTCGTACCGTGGTACACAGTAGGTGCACGGCAATGGGGCGAGAGAGCGTGGCGATGATGAACGATCGGTACGAGAGCAACCCCGCCGTGTTGTTCGCGGCGGTCGCTGCTCAGAGGGTGCGTATGCAGTTATGCAGAGTTCACCGATGCGTCACTCTCCCGGCTGCATTACACAACGCGTCCTGGGATCGCGTATTCCCCGGAGAGAGATCCTCCTCCGTTGGGGTTTCCTCGTGAAATATATTCCCGTTGTCACGTAGAGCGACGCCTGACTCTCTCACTCTCTCTGTCTCTTTTCCTCCGGTGTTCAGAGGAATTATTTTCTTCGGAGGATCGATATTTTCTCGCGCTGCCTCTGCAACTGATTGCACCCCGAGCATTCGGAATATTCAATTTCCTGTTGATTGGGTTCGCCTTACGCGCTTGGATTAAGTATTGAGTTTCTTTGCGTTTACAAAGAAATCTTTCCTCCGAGTGAAAAGAAAAATATTTTTCCAAGCTTGCAAGTATTTTATTCTAGTATCTACCTAATTTAGAGCGACTATTTAGGTTTATCTAAGGAGTACTCAATTTCTTGCTGACAGTGGATGAAATCATTTGTATTATTTTTAAGTAATAGTTGATTTATTAAGATTCTTCTTTCGATCTGCTGAATCATCCAGGAAATGAATTTTGATCATTCAATTATCGTAGAACATTATAATAGAATACGTATGTATAATAAAGTGACGTGAAGGTTTTTGTAGAATAGAAAGAACGATTGTCCACCCACTTTCTCGACCTTTAAAGGTTAAACTGTCGTATTATTACCTTCTACTTTCTTTATGCATCGCAGAAACGTTTTCTCCCTTCCGCGCTTTACATATCTTTCACCCCTTCATCTTTTTTTTT
>NW_017176323.1:0-1025 GCF_001652005.2 Ceratina calcarata | reverse complement strand
TGCAAGGTAATGAGCCAGGTTCGCGATCTCACGGTTATCGTTGCTCGGTATCTTACGAGTCCCGCGGGAGCAAAGAGGAGCCGACGTAAAAACTCGATGCGACGTCCTTGCTTGACGTTTTGCAACCTTGTTCCGCGGACTTTCCTTCATGCAAGCTCAATTAACCGTGTCATCGGCGAGTTCACGACGATCGACTCTGGTATTCGCGCGTGTGGTTTGTGTGCACAAGTGCACCCTGTACGTGTGTCGTGAAGCGTGGGTGATCAAAAGGGGTGCTGACGACGAAGGAGATCCCCGGTGGAGCGAGATGGACAAATTGAACGATGCTTCGCGAAGATGAAGAGAGAAGGGAGACGGCGAGAACGTCGAAAGGAGAGGTAGAAGAAGATGAACAGAGAGAGAGCGAGTCATAGGTGCAGTATAAAATAAAAGGGGTGGGAGAGAGGAAAGCTGAGGGGAGAGCAGCGTAGGGTGGGCGTCGACGGTTCAAGCGGAGGAGTGCCGTAGGGTCCGATGGGAGCAAAGACTGTTGAGTTTGAGGCGAGCTGAGTGAAGCGCGGGCGTCACGACGACGTCGGTATCGTAGCTGGTCTCCGCCAATCCGTCCCTCAGCGGCCATGTTTCTCGTCTACCTGGGGCGGAGCACCGGTGTTCTCGGTCTTTTCACATCGCGGATAGCTTCTCTTCCGCTCGCTCGCTCACCTCCTTCTTCGCGGCGTCGCGCGTCCTCGACTTCTTGCCGTTTCTATTTTTTTTTTTTCTTTCCCACTTCTTTTTCGCTTTTGCCTCCCCTCCAACCGTTGGTTCACGCTGGAGCACGGCTGTCCCCCTCGTCCGCGGTCGCGTTATACTTCTTGACGTCGAGCTTCTTTGTAGCTACTCTTTCGCCTCGGCCACCTTCTTCGGGGGTAGCCAATGGCGCATCCATACCGCACCTGTGTGACCGATGTCGTAACGCCGCTTCTATCTTGACCGCCGACCCTCTTTACGCTTCGATGCGACCGAAACAACTGTCTCATGCGAGT
>NW_017176322.1:0-1025 GCF_001652005.2 Ceratina calcarata | reverse complement strand
TATTAGATTATCATTCAGTAAATAAAACAAAAATGAACTGTTGTGATTAGTAATATTATAGAATAGTATTAACTAGAGATAAGCTTGGCTTCGCCTTCTTGGAAAAGGGGCATCTGGCTGTACCCGGCTCTTAAGGGCTGGGGGGTCATAAACACTTTCCAGACCCAGGCCGTTTCTTTCTTTGTTCAGGGGGTCTAAGCAAGAGTTTTCTTCAGTAACAGTCTAGAGTTAGTCTTGTCTCATTGAGAGTCAGTCTTGTCTCGTTGAAAGTCTCGTCCAGAGCGTCAAAGAATAAAGAGGAGTGAAAGTTTCCATTCGTATCTTTTAAATAGTTTTAACAGAATATCTAACATTTATTTTAATATTAACCCCCCCCCCCATATCCTAATACGAACATGGTGGGGACCAATATTTGGTGAGGGTATGCAGTGATTTTGGGCATGAGGGGAATAATAGTGGGGATCGAAATACGGGCGAAAAACAAGGGAAGCGAGCCGTGCGGGAAAAATTATCCCAGCCCTGCTTTGAACGTGTATCGCAGCATTTATGCGTCCGCGTAGCATATTTCGATCTCCAACGGATTTAACTACACGGGCCACGACATTTGCCAGACGAAATGTTTTATGTTCGAACGATTTGCATGAGAACGTGGATCGAAATGATCGACGCCTGCCACGGGTGGATCGTAGTCATTAACCGGGGGTGCTACCTGGCCGATTCGCGTCACGATTATCCAGCGCGTGATAATATCTCCAGTTCGGGCTCGTCGCACGTGATCATGCAGACATCGGGAGGAATATCGATGACCCTTTCCACGTCATACGTAAAAATCTGCCGAGGAATTCGAGAATTTCCTACTTTTTCCAACCGCGAACAGACACCTCTGTGTCTTCGGCTACTCGTGAAAACTAGCGTCCCGGCAGTCGCCTGCCTCATTACTTTTAATTAAATGGAGACCGACAGTTTTTCGGCAACGCGCAAACGACTTCGTTCCGCGTAATAATAATAATAATAATAATAATAAT
>NW_017176321.1:0-1026 GCF_001652005.2 Ceratina calcarata | reverse complement strand
TTTCATGACACGAAGACAGAGGAAGGAACGCACTGCCATAAAGACTGAAATATCTGAAGAATTATCCATGTTACAAGATAGCAAGTGAATGGGGAAATAATCAAGCAAACTTTGTGATAAGATGCATTTATCAAGAATGCCAACTTAACAGTAAACCTCGTTAACAAATCCTATTACATCAAGCATATTTATTTGCAATAGCTATATTTACAATGACAAATTCAATGACGTAGACATTCAAACAGATATAATAGAAAGTATGAGAGAAAGTGCAATGAGAAAGGATGCAATACAGAGCAGAAGACGTTTGCTGATCAAAACGTTAGTTGTAATTTTGAAAATGACATGTCTGCAATTTCAGAGAAGTTTAATGGTGTCGACTCTGTAAAAAATAATGAGGAAATGTTAGATCTTGCTAGTTGATAATTTTGAATTTTTACTAACATTAATAAGTGATACCTCAGCAGGTTGTAGAATATCACAGAAAAATAGACTTCTTATATTCATAATGAAGATAAAGACTGGATTGACATTTTCTGCGATTGCTGTGATATTTTCTACATAACACTACTATTTCAAGAATATTTTTTACAGTTTTAGCAGATTTAGCATACAACACAAAAGATTTAGTATTTTGGCCAGATAAGAATGTTGTACGAACAACAACACCTCAGAGTTTTTATCCTACATTTAGTAATACTCAGGTCATCATTCAATGCACAGAATTCAAAATTGAAATTCCATCGAAATTAGATAATCGAGTGTATACTTATTCAAATTATAAAAGAAGTTTCACTGCAAAACTTCTTGTAGGAATCACAACATCAGGTTTCATTTGCTTTAAATCAAAAGTTGCTGGAGGAAGAAAGAGTCTCAAATTACAATTGAATCAGACTTACTTGATAAATTAGATAATGCAGAAATTGTTTTAGCCAACAAAGGTTTTCCACAGATTCAAATAAGTATAGATAATACAGGGGAAAAAATCGCAATTGTAATGCCACCATTTTTGGAAAAAAGAAAAAG
>NW_017176320.1:0-1026 GCF_001652005.2 Ceratina calcarata | reverse complement strand
GCTTTATAATGTATGTATTTAAATCAGTTGATTCAATTTGTATCATTATCTTCGCCCATCTTCTACAATAACAATTTCGCGACAGATAATGAGACTCTCTCGTTAACTCGTTAAAATAATTGCAAGTAAAACTACCGGAAAATTGTGTTAGCTATATTTTGCAAAAATTTTTTAAGTTTCGGGCGTACACTTTTCCCAGCAGCGGGACAAAGCTATAATATAATTATACTTACTCTCTTAAATTGAATATGGTCCACATTAACACTGTCTCCTCGTCATGCTTTGTATTCTTTCAACCTGCAACAAACACGAAACGAAATTTACTTTGTGTTGCAAAAGACCATCATTTTACTACGTGATATTCTTTTAAACCTAATAAACAATTCATTACTCATTGTATTTTTTCTTTAATAACCTGTCAATTTCGTTCAATTCCTATTTAGTACATGTAAATACTGTGTACATAAATCCATTTAATTTATATGGTTAATTAGATAGTTGGTACTATGAAAAATTTTATATTCGATAATTTCATGCAGTGCATGGCTCATTGTCGATAATTCGTGCACATCTGCGCTTCAATTTCTCGTTCGTATTCTCTTTTTAACGACTGCTTTCCGTTCTTACTTATTGTGAGGCGTCCTACACGCGGACGGCACGCTATTCAGGAAAATGCCAGGGCGGAAAAATTCGCGTTCTCTTTCGACGAGATTTCATCGCTTTTACGAAGGACTTATTAACCGATATCGTTCACCGACTAATAGCATTCAGCGTTAGTTTGAAACAGAGGCGGTGGAACTATAATAGCTATCGTACATCATTTCGCTCGGACTTTGCATAAAGCATGTGACACTTCAATATTCCTATTGTTACATTTTATAATTGTAGTTTATAATTTCTCGTATCGATTAACGTTATACAAGGACAAGTAAACGAGTTTTATTGTACATTATTACATTACTACAAGCTTTAAAGTATACATCTCGTATACTGAAGTATTATATTGTAATAAATTGTTTTAAATAC
>NW_017176319.1:0-1026 GCF_001652005.2 Ceratina calcarata | reverse complement strand
CCATCACTGTGATACGATC
Source organism: Ceratina calcarata (assembly GCF_001652005.2). NCBI lineage: Eukaryota > Metazoa > Arthropoda > Insecta > Hymenoptera > Apidae > Ceratina > Ceratina calcarata. The sequence goes on along the minus strand of NW_017176319.1, from coordinate 1,007 downwards.
TCTTCATCCACGAACCGTCGGTTATCACTGGTATATACGGAATATTATGTATGAAATCATCCCTTTCTGTAGCTAATCTTTTCTCCTCCTCGCCAGCCACTCGCATTTCTACTGCGGCAGCGGCATCGAAGGCTTCCGACATTTCGGCGTGATATTTACTATGTGTTTTATTATCCATGCAAGGAACATCCACAGCAGATAAAAGTTCCTCTAACTACCTGTGCCCAGTCCCTGTTAATAATGTACCGCACACGGCACCTCTATTAACATCTAATGTATCGTCGGTTTGCGGTTCGCTCCAAAAATGTCCGCAGAAATGACACATCCGACATTTAACGAAGTATTGTGTTTTCAGACCGTGAAGTTTTGTGTGCGTTATAACGAGATCAGTAAAAGTGCTCCCATCGCCTACCAATGTGAAGATAATCTTTGCAATTCTGCAAAGATATGTCCAACATGAACGATGCTTCGTCCACTAATCTCGGCAGAACGTACACGACCAACGTCGATGTTTCTATCTTCTTGCAAAACGATATTTTCCTCTATATCGTTTTGCAATTCTGACGATACATTTTGTAATTATAGTCTACGAGCATTCACACAAGTTTCAGGAAACGTACCATCGGATATTGATCTCAACATCAATGTATCGTCATTCATCGTACCCGTTTCATGGACACAGGCATCTTTTATATTTTCTATTCTACTGCCCTGTTCTATGTAAATTGATTCATTATTTTCAAAATTTTCATCGACGGATAAAACGGGAGAGGCCGATACATTATAATTGATATCTCTATCCGTTACGTTGCCTTCGCACTCATAAGATTGTTCCGACGTACCTGATATTGTTGTCCGGCACAAATCTCGTACATCTTCACTCTTTGCAACTTCTGTTTTACAGAAATGCGTTTTAAGAACCACATATTTTTTGCTATTGTACACTTCACTCTCATTTTCGTACCCTTTCTTACGTATCACGAAGCTGTACGAAAAATAGACAGGCT
>NW_017176318.1:0-1027 GCF_001652005.2 Ceratina calcarata | reverse complement strand
CGGCGGTCGAATCAAGGGGGTGAAAGTACGAGGACGTTATCGGCCAGGAAGACACCGCGAAATCGTTATCTTTCATTTTTCACCTCATAACGCCGGGACAATGACACCCGGCTCGGAGCATCGTCGCCGGAAAGCCGATGCTCCCTTTGCGTGGAAAAATAAAAAAAAAAAAAAAAGGAAAGAATAGAAGATGACACAAAGAGCGAGGGTGGGTTGGCCACCCTGGGAGAAAGATCTGTGACCCCTTCCTAGAGGGGGCCGCGTCTCCCTGCTCTGATTAAAATCCCTCGCTTTCCCCGTTCTTCGACGCGTCTGCTTCTTCGTTACTTTTGTATCCTTTCTTCTCTCCGAGTTTCGAGTTTACGGCACGGATTTATTTTTCAATTATCGCATTGGAAAATGTCATGTCGTTCGCGAAGGAAACTGGATCCCTGGTTTCAATCACGATCTCCTTTCGCTGAGAATCATCAAACGTGTACGCGACGTACACTTTGACCTGAGAACTATCGCAGTTTACCCGCGTCGAGTTTCGAGGACGAGAATTTCCCAAACGCTGCCGTCGGAGGCGAACGTATTAACGGGACTGAATTATTTACAAGGCGAATCCGCGACCGCGAGTGGTCGTCGTCACGCGGTTCTCTCATCAGAATCCCCCTGGGAACCATCGCGTACGCCTCGTCTTGCGACGGGACGGATTATCCAGCCCCGAGGCATGATGTACAATCTCCATAAATCGACGCGTAAGCGCCGACTTTTTTACCCTACGCACCCCCGATCCCATGCGCTCGTGTAAGATTCATGCGACCTCGGAACGAAACTCGCGTGCGTCTCGTTCTTCAGAAATAATAGCGAGACATGGCGACGTCGTCCGAAGGATCGTCAATGATCTCGTCATAGTTAAGATTATACGAACCCTTAAATAGTGACAGAGCATTGAAATTTTAAAAGTTGCTATTATAGATGGGGCATTCCATGACGTTCCGATCAAGATCTGACGATGACATCTCAGATCGGCTCCGTAATTTTT
>NW_017176316.1:70521-116937 GCF_001652005.2 Ceratina calcarata | reverse complement strand
AGCCCATAAAGTATTGCAGTTACATTGTATTTTGGTCATGAGAATAGTCTTCGTCTTTTCCTGGTGCTTTTATTGCTCTCTCAGAAAAAGGAAGGAAACCAACGAAATTGATACACTTGCAGAAGTATTTAACGATAATTTATCAGATGTTCCTAGTGAGATCGAAGAAATTCCTACTGATAGTGAAATTATTAGACCTGTAAGGAAGCATAGGGTGGCGGTGCTTTCAAGTGATTTTGACACTGGGGACTACGAGACCATGGGACTAGTACAGGCATGGGCAAGTGTTGCTTGCGCGACACTCGAGCTTGGGTGAGGACGCGTGATATGTACATATATAACATACAGGCGCATAACTACATTTGACTAATACAAGGGACCCTTGCTCCCAAGTCCTTATTTTATTATTAAATTCTTACTGAACTTCTTATGCTGTTATTTTTATTTCATTATTTATTTATATATTTTATACAATAATCATGAGGAATTAAATGAACGTAATGAGTTCAGGGTAGGCAATAAGTACGTCCATCTTGAATATTGCCGTTATTTCTAATAGTATGACAAAATGAAATACATGAAACCTACACGGTGCAAAGGGGGCAATATTATTTATTTTCACACATGAAACGAGTGAAATCAAGTAGCAAATCACGATTAATCGACGGATATTTAAAATCAATATTGTTATTACAATCGGCAAAATGCGTACAACCCAATATTAATAAATTAGTGGAAGAATATAAACATTTCAAAACAGCGAATAAATAAAATTACTTGAATACGTACAAAGAAAGTATATATGTACGAAGAAAAGAAAATTTATATTTACTAGCTTAGATTCATGTACATATGCATATATTTATATTTATAATTTACACACCGTGCCTCACTTCACATTTTGGCAAAGGAAATTGTTGTTCAGAAACGCTTATAGAATCACCTCTCTTCGGTTCTAACACATTTTCTGGGGCACCCTGTATACGTCACATTTATTATACGATTAAAATGAAGTCAGTATTGGTAGAAAGGTAAAAATGATTTGAAATGAAAATATCTTAGGTAGTACCGCGTAACGGGAATGAAGGAGTTAACGGAGTCGCGTCATTTGCGTATCCGGGAACGTGTTTCATCTCCACTTTCAATTTGCTCGGTATAAACCGCGCGATGCTCAAGTATAAACGAAGCAAGGGGGCGAGGGAAAACGAATTCAATAATAAAAGCGGAGCCGCGATGTAGGTGGAGAGAGAGAGGAATGATCAAAGCTCGTGGTTGGAAGTCGAGTCTGAAGTATTCTATGAATCGCGAGCATATATCGTAAATGGATTTTCTTCTTTGCGGCGCGCTGTCGGTGGCGGACGCGATAACGGTCCCGTCGCCGTAGCCGCGTCGTTCCGTCCATCGGCGTCGATTTGCATTCAGGAACGTTCGTTTGCTTTACTGGTAGTCGCGGATAATCGGTAAACCGGCATCGAGAGGCCTGTTATCGCGTGACAGCGGCTGCTGCCGCGAGGGGGTTCCCGAGGAACCCCTCTTAGAAAGAAACACGAGAACAGGGCGCGTGCTTTCTTGCTCGATTTTACACGTGCACCCACGATCGGTTCGTGCGGCGACGTTACAACGCCGTTGAACGGGTCGTTTCTCATTTACATAGGGTCGAATATATAAAGTAAACTTTTGCGTATATATACAGGGCGCGCGCGCGCGAGCGCGTTCCTGTTTAATTCGTACCTATCTTGTTGCAACACCGACGACCGGCTTAACGTGTTCCGCTGGCTGCTACGCTACGGTTCGAGATTTAAACCGATTACTCCCGGTGATCGTAGAGACACAGTGTGGATTTTGTTATCCATTTTTACTCCCTGTTCCGATCGCTGTTACTGCCCCCCTTTTTTTTTTTTACTTACTCGGATTGGTTTGTACCGATGGCCGTTAGGTGCAATGCGAATGCTTATACAAACGTGTAGAACATCGTGTGTACTCGGAGATTTGTTACGCACGGGGCTAGGGACATTTCAGAAATTATTTTCTAGGGGAATTCGTGTGTCGAGATTTTTTACCAATTCTTGGTAGTCAAATCTCTAATCTTATCTGTGTTTCTTGCTCGTACAGATAACCGTCTGTTTTATTTACTTATGCTACTCGTTTGAACGATGATTATTTTTAAATGGTGGCCAAGCAGGGTCCTGCCATCATATCTTGTATTTTAGTCTCACGAATAATTAATCTGAATTCGTTACTCGGTTTTTTTTTTACGAAAAAGAGTATTATTGACATTCACGAAGCGACTGGTAGAAGATCGAATCGAATTACATGGAGGGTAATTCAATACAAAGGAGAAGGCTCTCGGAGTCGATGATTTGCTGAATGGTTGCCAGGTAGGAAGGCCTTTCCCAGAGAAGGCCACCATTCGTCCTCGCAGTCTATTACAACCGTAAATCAATTGGCCACGTCTCTGGGAACGCCGGTTGTATTTGCGTAACAGGTGGTGGGTATCGAAAACCTCGGAAGATGATACAGCGATACGTACACACTTAAGCGCCATGTGTTCCTTTCGCACGCGTGATTCCTCGGCTAATCTTCTTTAACCTCTTCCGGGAACTGGTACGTTCATTATCTTAGCAGCGAGAGCCGCAAATCACTTTACTCCGATTGTCCCGATGGAGATGGATAGACCTGAAGGAATCTCGAATACCTGTTCTGTTCGTTACTCCGAACGATCTCTACGACAAACATAATTTCGGAATTCGTGGCGTTATTTCTTCACTTTGGACTTCACTTGGAAGTTTGCGAAAGGGGCTCGTGCGTCATAAATAGAATCACGTGAATAGGGATCGATCAGTTTTTCCGACGGCAAACGCGACGGACACGCAAGTTCTGTTTCCCGCGTCATAAGGCATAATGTCAAAGGTTCCCACGAGAGTGACTCATAATAAAACGTTTGCCCGGTTTATTACCGCGGATGGGGTAACGGGAGGGTGATGGTGGTGGTTCGCGGTTCATTGAAAGTAAGCCGCGAGTCCTCCGGCACATTTTCAGTTTCCTCCCCCAGTACGTAGGAAGTCGGCGGACATAGTTTGTGAAAACCGGCGAAATGATATTCAGAACCGGGGCGGCGGCGGCTGGAGCGAGATTTATTCAAATTTTCGAGGCTGCCCCCCCTACTTCTGCCTTCTCCACCCTTTCCAAACGGCTTTTCTTTCTTCTGTTTCATTCGTTGCACCTCGAGTCTCTTACTTCTTTAACCTTCTTTCTTCTCGTCTTTTTTCCTCCTTTTCTTCTTCCCCGTCCGTTCTTTTTCTCTTGCCGAACGCGACGAGGGAGCATGTGGAGGGGCGGGGGAACGGTGGGGGAGGGGGGACACAAAGGATCTCTTCACGTGCCGAGGGTGAGAAAAAAGCAGAACCTGCCACGGGAAAGCCGGCGAGTCGGTCGCCGGAGATAAGGACAACCATAAAGGAGATAAAGATTGTTTGTTTGGTCCGACCGACTTGCCGTGGGACAGTGTTCCCTTTTTATTCACGTTTCTTTCGCCTTCGTTCCTTCTGGTCAGCCCACGGATCACTCGCCTTTCTTTCCTATATTTATTTTTCCATTTGCTCCCTCGCTCTCTCCGAGATTCGTTTTAATCATGACGCATGCCGTATGGAATGTGTTTGGACACACGAGGACTTAATTAAACGTGCCTGAATCACAATGTGAACTTAAGAAAAGTATATTACATTTAAATTGTCGTAATAAATCTGCTAAATGTAATTAATGGGATGAAATAGTTGAGGTTATGTGCGCTTTACCAGATAGAGATTATTAGGGAACGTTGTTGTCGTATTGTACATGCTCCCTCCTTTTCCTTGCGTAAGATTTCGTTTTGAGGACCCGAAGAAATAGACCAGTCGGTAATTAGCGACCAATGATAAAAGGTCTATTGTAAATTTAATCCTGACGAGATCTACAGGAGTGAAGTTCCAATAAGAATCGATAAAGTAGAATGTTCGATATGTAAGATTTTGGACCATCAATTAATAGCCAGATATCCGTACATTTAAAAGGTTAGGTTAGAAAATGAAGGAAACACTGGTATGGTTTTTGTCATTTTATTGTTTATGTTCATGCTCGTTTCGGATGTGGGCGTAGTGAAAGTCGATTTTCCTAGTTTTACTTGAACGCGGTCATTTGCTGAGTAGAATGAGACGCGGAGAGCGTGACGGTGGACGCAGGTATGATGACGCCATACTGGATTCATATTATCTCGCAAATGAGAGCCGTCGTAGTGTCTTCCTCGTTCGTTAACAAACGCGCGGCCGTCGAGAATCTATTTTCTTTCATTAATTATCGTTACGCTGCGTTTCTCCGGCTGGTTTTCCCAACGGGGATGCTTGACCGGTAGCCGAGCGCGGCCAGTTCGTTAATATGCGTGACTGATTCGGGCAGAATAGGAGTCGTAGATTATGACTACGTTTTACGTGTAAAATAGAGCCACTCTCGATTTACCGATCGTAAATCATTCGTCGACTCGGGGAATTACTCTCTCTGTAGAGGAGTCAAGTGGTGTGGGCGGGAAGTAGTCGCGTTGCAGTAGGCGAGAAAGAAGTTGATACAGAAATTACGTGGAGGTATAAATATCTCGTACGTCGAAGGAAGAAAGCATCGGAAGCATTTTACCTGCGGATTTAAATATTTGTCAGTTTTTCTATGAAAAATAAATTCGAAAATTAATCACTACTCATGTTTGTTTAGGTCACTTTGTATGTAAAAGACGATAGAGCACATTTTTATAGAAGAAATAGAAAAGAGCTTCATTATAGATATTATGGATCATTGGTTCTGTGTTTTGTTTAATTCTAGTCTGTTTTTTTCTCTAGAACGAGTCCATTCGCGAGCAAGTTCAAGATTTAAATCCGAATATTTATTTCTTGAACTCATTTCAACAGGTTATGTAACCTGTAGCTTAACGTCTAGAAATTGTGTGAGATTATTAATTATGCAGGGACACGTGTATAAGTATCTATAATGGATCAATTAAAAATGAAAGGACACATTACTCCTTTTGACGATGATAAATACAGCATGTGGAAGTTGAGAATACGCTCGTCGTTAACTGAATTAGATGTCACTAAAGTGATCGACAAAAGGGTTTCGGAAAAGAAACCTGACGACTGGGATAAGGCCAAAAATGCTACTAGGGGTGTGATCGTTGAGTTCTTGTCGGATTCGTTCCTTGGTTTTCCAAGTGGAAATGTGACAGGCTGTTAGTTAAGTATATAGCTGAAGTGACACAAGTGAATAGTTCTAAAGATTACAAGTGAATAGTTCTAAAGACTACAAGTGAATAGTTCTAAAATCGAGACCAATAACAAAGTCAAATGAGATTCATTTAGCAAGATCTCAAGTTGAAACTGTCGTTGAAGTCGTACCCCAACCAGTAGAGTTATTTGATGAAGTTGCAAAGAAATTAGATAATAAATCAGAATCTAACAATGATGTAAGACGTGATATAGTTCAACTAACATAAGTGATAAGTTGAGAGAGAGAGGGGGGGAAGATATTACGATAATCCTTCATCTGATAAAAAAACAGTTAAATCAATATTTCAAACACGTTTGGAGAAGTGAGAGGCTTAGAGAAAATTAATCTCTATTCATATTGAAGAGTTATGGCTTTAAGCATCTCACGGATTGTAAAGGTTAGACTGTTTAACAAGATTAGAAAAATGGCGGAGGGATACATTCTGTTTATACCGGTTCGATCGTCTAAGCGGTTTCGAAATTATCCAAACGATTGTAAATAATCGGTTTTCGAAGTGCACACTCGACGGAACCCTTCCGTCGGAAAGAGGTTCTTACCCCTTGGATATCCGGCTCGTACGTATTCCCCGGGCCGCGGGCATGGAAGCCGAGCGACCCTCGATATCCGCGACCACTTGGCCAGAACGTAACTGTAATGAAAACACAAACATTATTCCGCAAATACCTATCGTAAAGGAGAGACGTGGCCACTTGGAGCTCGCTCGCTCGACCCCGGTTAGCACTACGAGGGTAGTTGAAGCACGTCCCGCGGACCATGCAGGGACGAGATTGCATTTTTATACGGGCTCCGCATGGAATGCACCGGTCCGTGCACTGATTATGAGCCCGGGCTATTCTTTCTATCGACAGATTCGCAGTTCCGTTCTTTGAGCCGGGATATCAATGCTCGCGCCGCGACACCGTTGATAGCCGCTGGAAAAAGGAACGTGAGGTGGGGGGGGGGGGGGGGGAAGAGATTTCGGGCGAGGGGCGTGGAACTCTGTAACCTCTGCCGTTGGCATGTGGAAAAACTGCCGGACAATGGAGCTGTAGCTAACCCGAAAAACTGAACGGGCAGCGCCGCGGAGAAAGAAACGACCGTGGAGGGTAGGAAGTAAATGGATGGACACACGGAAGGGGCCGAGAGTCGCAGGGGTTCTGCGCGCCTGGTGATATCTGCACGCGTGTGCGGGCGTGTGTGCGTCTCTTCAGCTCGGATTCAATTTTTTCGTGACAAAAGAATCGCGGAAGCGGTCGGAACGAGGCTATATACCGCCGCTGGAGGTGGGAAAAGGGGTAAAACGGGGCTCGAAGATCGAAAGAATGAACTCGCTGCAATTAAAAAGTTCCGTATTACAGAAACAGAATGGGGCGCATTGTACGAAATTCTCCGATCCTTTCTCTTTCACGCCGGTTATTTATAACTTTGTATCGAGTATCGAGGGACATTAACCTGAGCTTAACCTTAACCTAACCTAATATATGAAAATATTCAATCGAGCGTTATACGAGTTTCTGGACATTTTTCAACGAGCTGTAACTCTTATCTGGGTCATTAAACTTGAATCGCATGTGGTAAACATACTTTTACACGAGACTGAATTTCGTTCTCGTTGCAAAATGAAATTTATCATCGCTAGGAAATGTTCGCATAGATGCAAGTAATTTCTGCTTGTACGTCGCTGGAACAGAAATTGCGTTCGCCGCCGGGTTTTTCTTTTACTCGTTCGCGCAGCTCCCGGGAGAAAATCTAGCCGGAACGCGAGCGCCGTCGCGAGCTGCTCTCGATGATCGAGTTTAATCAGCGACAGGATTTACAAGGAGGAAAAATCGCGTTACGAGGTCGGGCATGAAACGTGATTAAGGCCCGATTGAAATTCGATATTCGCGCTTTTCTTGTTTCTTTGTAATTTATGGAGATTAAGTCCGCGCGCCGGCAGAGCTCGCGCGTAATAATCGTCCGGTCGGGAACGGGGTCGAGTTACAAGCCGTGGAAAATGATTTTTCGAGAGGGACGGGTGAAGGCTGCGAATTTGTCAGTCACTTTCTCCTACGATTTTCACATTCTCCCGTTAATCGGTGGATATTTCACGATTTTTAACACTAGATTGCCCAAGGAAGTCATTTTGACTGCTTCTGGGNATGCAGTCATTTTGACTGCTTTGGGCAATATAGGTATATACTAAGTTTCAGTCTTTCTAGTGTTAAACATTGCCAGCATATTTTTTCGACAAAAAACAGGTTTTTTCATTAATTCGTGGATGCAATATGGCTCGATTGTAAATAACGATGGCCGAATGAATTCGTAGCGCAATAACTGGCCATTGCAAACGAACTTTAAAAAAGAAATAAATACTCGTTCGACGTAATTGCAATCTGCCGTAGGCGACAGTGACGAGAAGAATGGGAAGCTTGAAGCGTGGAATTAAATTAGGCCTGTTTGTAGCGAACGTTATAAAATATGGCGTCCTACCGATCGCGTTTTACGCGACGGTCACCATTTTTGTGACGTCAGAGAGACACGTGAACCGTGTATTACTCTGGATAAAATGGTTTCTCCACGGGATCGAGTTTTCGAGAGAAAGAGACGAGGGGAGGAGGGGGGACGGGCGTACAGATCGGCCGATAGAACGCGGAATTATGCAAGTGCATCAGCCCTCGGCGCATTAGCCGGGTTGGAACCTTTGGAAATGCGAGCGCAGCATCGACGGCTGCGGTTCGCGTTATTTCACGTTGGTCGCATTCCGCGTGGGCCCCCGTGCCCGGGTTATTGTCTCACGGTGTCAAGGGAGAATGCGCGGCGAGAAATTACATCGGTGAAAAGGGCGGTGGCAGTTTGGCATCTGCGTAACTCGAGGAATTTTTTTTCTCTCCTCTCTCTCTCTCTATCTCTCTTTTTTCTTTTTACCTTTTATTTGCTTTGACCTGGTTCGACGTCGAGTCTCGTTTTGTTCGCGAAACGTGAATGTGTTGAAAAACGGGAGACACGGGGTGTCGCAGGTATGGAAAAGTGGCTCTTCGGCTTGATTCGATTCAATGTGTCTTATGTGGAGTATGAAATCCTCTAAACGACAGGCTCAATGAAAACCGACTGTTTCTATTCTTGAGTGAAATTTTTCTCAATAATTTATGTACATGAAGTTAGTTACCAAAAAAGTTTGATCATTCGATTCTATCGATTACGTGAAAATGAATTAGGATGAATATCGTTCACGGGCGAGAACGAGATAATGGACGCGTGAGAAGAAAAGGCCTGCGAGACGAAGGCGAATGAACAGGAAGCGAGAGAGGAATGGAGAACGTGGAATTATATTTCACGAAATACAGCCGTACTAATGAGGTACACTAATTAAAAAGTTCTCCACTTTCTATGGGCTTCTCAAAGAAAAGAGGTGCACTTCGGTTAGGACGTGGAGCGGTAGAAAAATTTTTGTAGTAATTTCTCCCCGGTTACGCCAGTCGAGGTCTTGGGCTTCTGATATATCTCAGCCTCTTCCCGGGCCACTCGAGGCTTCCTCGTTCAGAGGAAGAGGAGTAAATGTCTCTGAACGAGCCGAAAGAATTTGTAGGACGATAATGCGACGAAAGGAGCGGCAGTTGTTACGCCGCGAGTTTGGCTAGGAGACTCGTGCCGCGATAATGATGAACTGCCAGATATATACAGAGTGTCCCAGAAATAGTAGAAGTAGTTCTGTCAACTTTTGCCTTTGGTAGAACCCAAAGTGAGGCATGGTTTTTGAATTATTGACGAAAATTACTGACCAATGAGAGCACGTGTAGGCTCCCCTCCACGCTCAGCCAATACTCCAATGGCTGAGTCGTTATTGGTCAGTGTTTTTCGTTAATAATTCAAAAACCGTGCCTCACTTCGCATTTTGCCAAAGAAAATTGTTGTCCAAAAAGACCTTCAGAAGCACATATTTTCGGTTCCAACACTCTCTGGGGCACCCTGTGTATATGCGGTATGGCGCGCGGAGACAAAGAAAAATAAAAGATGTAAAAAGTATGAGAAATATAGAAGGAAGAAAGTGGGATAAGAGAAGTGCAACGGAGTTTGCTTGAAAGCGAGCCAAAGGCCGTTTTATACCGGTGTCGTCCACGAGGCGGAGTCAAAAGGAGAGGAGGGTAGGCCGCTGGCCCCGTTATGCTCAATTTCAAAAGTTCTGCACCTGCCGGGGCGAGCGTTTCCACTTTTGAAAGCCTGTCGAGTCGCTTTCATTGAAAAAGAAATTTAACGAAAACAAGTAGAATAAAGGAGCGAGAGAAAAAAGGGATTTAAAAATAAATAGAGAAAGCAGAGAAGAAGGGAATGTGCGCGTGCGTGACTGTGGGTACTAACGGTTGAGTTACTTTTTTTCATGCTTCTGAATTGTTGATTCCTACGTGCAAACTATCTTTGCCAAACGTCGTACGAGCGAATTATAAAATAACAGTAGTTCTCCTATTCTCGTTACCATTGGGTCTGGAATAGGGCAGCGCCCCGGTCGAATGGATACATGGAAGTTCAATTTCCCACGTGCAACGAAAAATGGCACCTCGGGGTTGCGGCACCCTTACGGTTGAACGACCGATCTCTTCGAATCTTTCCGAGTTGAACGGTAAAATCGTTCGGTAAGAGCATGGAGAAGAGGGGACAGTGGTGAGCTATGGGCGAGTTTCGTTTGAAAATGGAAAAGCAAAGTCAGGGCTGACGAGGGGGATACCTGTATCGGTCGCCGAAATCAATACCGTGGCGGTATCGGTGGATCCGTCACGCGGAACGAAGATTGCTTGTAATTGCATCGTTTTGACCAACTGAGTGGACACGTTCGGTCCGTCGAATGGGATTGCGGGTGGACGGAGACTAGAGAATAGTGGGAAAAGCGTTGTTGAAAATAGATTTCCGTCCGATTATCCGCGGGATTCATTTGATCATCGATTTTGAATAATATCCAATTATGCCGGTTTTTGGTTGATCTCTAACAACGGCGATTGTCCACGGTCACGTGGACAATGGACACTTTTAGTTGTCGGAAATCGGACGGGGCGAACAAAATCAATAGCGAGGAAACGCCGACATTTAATTCGGCCGTCAAACCCAAATGTTAAAAACTGTAATTACGTGGGCGATCGTTAAGCCGCGGAATTCATTTTTGGGACTCGATAGAGACACCCCGGGCACGGTCGATGCGGCGGCTCGCGCCTCGCTTTGTGAGGTTCTCGCTCGTTTCGCGTGGCCGGCAACCTGTAAAACAACCGTTGAAAACCGCGATAACGTCGGAGGATGGGATGGAGGAGTGCGGGAACCGCCCTCGTTTCTCACGAATCCCGATGAATGCTTTGAGGCGTGATTACATACCCGAGCCGTGCTCGCGTTTCCGCGTGTTCACATTATTAAAAAACTTTATCGCGACCCTCGACTGTGAATTCGTACGGGCTTGCCGATAAATAACGAGAAACCGAAGTATTGTTCCTTTATGCGGATTCGCTGGTTTAGATTTACTGGATCGATCCCCAGATACGAAGTACTGCGCCTACAAGTAATCAGTTTTCAACTGAGATCCAAATTACATGTAAACGATATGCTATGCTATAGAGCGTATGCTACTTAGGGCAGATTCTCAAATCTTAAAAGTATAAACCTTTGACTATATGGACTGCTAGTCAGCTAGAAAAAGCCTAGCCAATATCATAATAGCGCCACCATGTTTGGGACTCAAAATTTTTAAGAACTAAACAAGCAAATTAGTGTGTAGATTCATACGTATAGGGAAAGTATGAATGTAGACGGTTGGCGATTTCAATTCAGTGACTTGAAGTTGCCGCTGTTGGTCACTCACTGATCTGTGGGTCCTGAAGGCAGAGCTTAGTTATCTGAGTAAAAGTGTGTAGCTGTGTGCTATCACTGTCACAATACTGTCCCTTCATTTACTTCTACATAAGTAAGTGATTTGAAGTTGGAAGTGGAAGAAGATCGTATCGAGAAAGAAGCTTAGACTAGGTTAGGATAGGTCTGGTTTGAGACAGCATGTAGATAAACACTGTATCCCTCTTTCTTTTTGTTTACATTATCCCCACGTATGAAAGCTGAGTAGCATACTTTTTAAGCGTATCACGAAGTTGAATAGCAATGGGGATTGAAATCTGTACTAAAAACGCGGACAAATGACTATAATCGCGGCGAACTTTCACCGGGTCGATTTTGCGGTTTTAAGCAAATTCAATTTTCCGCTGCGGCCGCGCCGAATCCGCGATTGTTTATGCGCTTGGTGTATTTCATTCGCCGGCTATTTGTTATTCGCGCGCGAAACGAAGTCAGAAAATCGCTGGTTGCGTAACGACGCACGCCCCGTGAAATTGATAACCCGGGCCCCGAGATAAATTGGCATATCGTTGCCGCAAATAAACAGTGAAATTATTCAGTGTCGCCTGTGAGCAGGCAACGGGAGCCAATATCCGGCAGTTTTGCCGATTTCGCATGCCCCCCTTTACCCCCCTCGGGCCGCGCCGTTGCGTACCCTCTTCGTCTACTCCCTCCCGCCGGAGGTGTATCGCACCCGATGGATATTATTTATTGCTACGCCGAAAGAAAACTGGCTCCTTGCGCGTTGCTTCCAGCCAATCATCTGTCATAACGTTTGCCGCCTACGTGTCGTACCGTTTCGAGTGGAACGCATCGATCGAACGGCAGGCTGTTTGTCTTCCGCCTTATCTTGACTGGCTCCTTTTGCTTTGCCTACGTTTTCGGTTACCTTTTGTACCGAACGTCGTTTAACAACGATTTAACAATGATACGGGCCACGGTAAAATTTCAAGACGTTTGATATATCGCGTGGCTGCGTTGGTAAAGTCAGCTCACGTATAGGGTGTTTCAAAAGTTCGAGGAATTAATCGTTGCGACGTTGCCATATAACATTTGCCGTCAGTTCTGGCCTCGAGCGTGAGAATTCTTCCATTTAGATTCTCGGATTTCTCATTGATTCGAAATCGTACGATAATTCAATGGCAATCGGTGGTTTCCCGTTGTCGGATTATTGAACGGTGGGGCGCGGGAATTCATGGTTCGTCGGAATCCTTGACGGCCGGTTTTTCGTTGAACACCTCGCGTCTCGGCGGGCAAACCACCGCGATCAGGCTTATACAAATGCAAATCCATTAAGCTCGCGACTAAGCTTCGGCTTTTATCGAAAAAGCTGCGCCCTTCGGAGGACGAGCGTCGCGGCCCTATTTCGTTCCACGTGCCGAATCACGAGCAATTCATCGCCGGAGAATTAACAGCCCTGCGTTTGAGTGTTTTTAATCCCGGCCGAAAATTTCGACCCACGAACCCTCTCACCTGAGTTTGGGCAGCGTATGCAAATGCGGCTCACAGCCGGAATAATCGATGGAGGGTGTTTCCACCGAAGGAAATTACTTCGTCCCCTATTTTTGTATTCGTTGTATTTTTTATTCTACAGTTCTTTAGGGGGTAAAATAAATTTATATAAAATTGATCTCACCATCGGTTATTATTTTCTCTCCATTCATAGCGGCTCAACGATGGCCCCACTTTTAATAGTGTCTCCCCCTGCTGGCACGTTGCCCTCACGATTCTCTGGCTGTGTTTCCTCGCGAGCGCTTTCCGAGTTCCTTTCCGAAGGATAACCGAGCGGAGAGCATTAGTGGCGGGAGCCAGCAACGGCTACTTCCGGTTGGGTGCACGCCTCGCGAGGAGATACACGGTCGAGATATACACGCGGATAACTAGCACGCTTTAACTAGGTTACTGCTAGCAAGAGAACGGCTTTCTCTTGCCCTTGGGAAAAGGCTGCAGCTTGCCGGCTGGCTGCTCGGTTAGTGTCGCGTGCGCCACCGTTTTCCGAGCGTCTATCTTTCATCTCTCGTCTCTTCCGATGCTACGGAATCGTACGAGCCGTACGATTGTCTGCCGCGTGCTTCTCGCACATCCTCCATCGCCAATTTCCTCGTCGACTCTCGCCTTTGTGTCCCACAGGATATTCATCTGTCGATAAACCAACTTCTCAAGAAGTGTAACTAGAATCGGACATTTTCTTCGGACATGCGTATCATATACTGAATTCTCTTTTCTGTTATTATAATGTCAGACTGTATATATTATTCTAGTTCTTAATTCTACTCCTCTTAAACTTTCCTTCTTAACCTCTTTACAATTCTATGGTACCTTTCTCATACTATACGTTATGGAATTTCGTTTTTTATTGAGAGAATATGGTTCTATTTAACCTGCCATGTCATTGGCTCTCAGGAATTTAGGTATCTCTTTTGATAGGATATTAATTTAGATGGGTCGATCCTTTTTATTCTATATTTTCTTAAAGATGGTACAGAATTCTTTTACTTGAAGTTTACTACAGTTACTTAAACTCATAGTCAGGCTTATTTACTACCAGTTAGTCATATATACTAAATACGAGAAATGATGAACATAACTAAATATGTATGTACACGTTGTGAAATATGTATAAATATTACTAGTAGGGTAATATACGAATACGTTTGGTGTAATTCCTTCTGCCTCCATTCGTTCTATCAATTCTCTTTTAAAATTCCCTAGGACTCAGTCTTAGTTACTTTACTTTTCCATTAATTATTAGAAAAGCGTAAAACTCTGTGGTATTAGAGTAAGAATTATTTATCGCAAGCCCATCGGCAGAGTTATTAATAGATTGAGTAAAATCAATCCAAGATGGTTTATGTTAATTCGAACCGGCCACGATTCGGAACTTTTGCATACAGAATGCACCGCATGCGCGGAATATCCGCGAATCACGTAATGCGCCGTTTCAAAGGTATACTTTGGAAGCAGCCACCGTCGAGCTAAATTCCTTGTTACCGTAACTTTCACCGCGGTTTACCCTCCATGCCGAAACTCTTTAATTCCACGTTCTTCGTTGACCGCTAAATATCCTGTTGCCCGGTAATAACAGTCTTACGGGGAAGGTCTTGCGCACGACTCCTCGCGGGACGAGATGTACGGCGGCGGCGTGGGTCGCGGGGCTAATCTCAGTCGATTAGGGGGGAGGGGAGAGGGTCGAGGTCGGGGGATGAACCTCGGCAACGGATGTGAAAATTCTGTACGGCCCAACGGACGTTCGTAAATCAATCGACCGTTTACTCTTTGCTCGCGAGCCCTTAAGCCGGCCTCGGGCCACCCTCTGTCCTCCGCCCGAATAGAAACCCGGGATAACTTCCATAAATAAGGATTTAGCAAGAATTCTCTCCCTGTTCTACGATCTTCCAGCGTACAGCCAATTAGAGCCACCCTCTTGCGAAAATATGGGCTTATTACGTGGATCGATCGATCTCTTTCCGCCATGTTTTTACAGGTGGCTCTGCCACTTCGCGCTACGCGCTCTGTTCTCTCAGTTTTTAATAATAAATTACTTTGATATTAAGTATTCTCGTTTTTAATACGATCCACGTTATTAAATATTTATATTAAACTTTAAATGACTATAAAAAATTTTTATATAAATATTTAGATACGATTAACAGTTTTGACTTGTGATGAATATTATACATTTTTTATAACAGTTAAAATGAACATAATTATGAAGAAAAGGGTGATAGATTAGACATCGCAATAAGTTTGAAAATCCTAAATGACTGAAAGGTCAGTTCACGGTGCTTTGTTAATATTTGCAGTATTTCGCGCATGCGTTCAGTGGCTCGTGGAAACTGGAGACGGACGACGGTGCCGTGTAATTTCAATTCCAGAAAGTTGATTTATTTCCACTTTCACATCCCTCGGTTGATCACCTTCCAGACACCGTCGGAACCTACTCCGTCTTCGGTTTCCGCCTGTTTCTCTCTTCGGTTTAAATCCTCCGCATTTTCCGAGCGAATTTCGTCTTTCCGATGCCAGAGAAGCGATTAAAAGTTTAGTTAGAATGAAAATGTTCATTAGCCCCCACCCCTTAGTACTAAATACGATTGTTAAATCGGGGTTCGTGTCTCCATATTTTCGTTTCATAAATTCATAATAAAAATTTTTTATATTGAATTATTAACATCCACTAATAATAGAACAAAGTGAAAATTAGGTGTAAAACATGAATATATCAAATGTAACAATGAGAAATTTTAATCTCATTGGCAAGGGAGATAAAACCGAGTCAAGCCGTGGGAGATAACATCGCGACTGCGGAGGAGCCCTTGAGCCGCGATCCTCGCGGTAATACGATGGCGGCTACGACGCAGGAAGAATTTCACTTTCCCGAGATTCTTATCGCTGTCGCCGTGCGAAATCTATCGGGGAAACTTAAATCGAGGTTCGCACGCGGCATAAAACGGCCGCGGCAGGAAAGCGGGCGTGAATCGCGGGCGTCCTCTCGCGCAGCGCTTAACAGACCGGATTGAAATATTAGGTAGGAATGGCGCCGCGGAGAGTAAAAGAGAGATAGCTCGTGGACGCGGCCAGTCGTATTTCACTCTTTATACGTTTTGTACTTTCTTGAAATATTTATTCCCGCGCTAAAGTCCCGCGCTCCGCGGGAATAAAATACGGCGACCGAAGCCACGGCGGCGGCCGTTCGTCCCGTTGCTCGTTCAAATTTTATTATCTCCTGGATACTGTTTTCGAGAGCGCCACCGGTGTCCACGCGGCACACGTTCCTTCTTGCCTAGTTTCTCGTTTTCGGCACGACCCAGCTTCCCGAGCGCGGGCATAAACCATGAAACAGTCCGCGGACGTACGTGCTCCTCTCAAAAATTAACGGCGCCGAGATTTTCTCGGTGGAATCCTCAGTTTATACCATCGCGCGTATATGAACAGTGCGAAGAATCATTATTTGATCAAGATCGGTAGTCGTGAGGTTATTGATCGACGATCGTTCAGGTAAATATGCAAATGTCTGATAAGACGGAGGTGCTACGCGTATCTGTGTGCGCGCGATTCAGCAGTTACGTCACCGGTCGGCGTGCGGACTCTTGGAGAATTAATGTCGGCCATTCGAACAGTTAGCGGCGAGAGACATGGCCAGTTAATGGACCCATCGGTGAGATCTAATTGCTCGGATAAAGGCTATCTTCGGCCAGGCTGCGCCGAGATATCGGGCATAAAATCAGCACGCGATATATTCGACAGATGTATGTGCAATTGAAACGTTCCTCACGGATGCTATCCGAGCGGACGTAAAAAACGCAATCATTTCGCGGTTGAGACCTCAATTTCCTGACATTCGTGCTCGTATTTCCATCGATTTCATTCAGAAAGAGTAAATAAATATTAAGCCACTTTGTTTTCGTTTAAATTATAATAAACGATACTAGAAGGCGTTAAAGTTTCTAGGTTAAAGGCTAAAACATCCTTCTTTGTGGTAAATAAAGAATATCGTAAATCGTTTTTTTGTTATGGAGTTTGTTCGATAGAAGAGGGAAAATTTAATTCAAAGCCTAGTTCAGTAGGAAGAAAACATTATAGTCTTACATAAGCAATAGTAAAGTAGCATAAAACGATAGATTGTGAACATGGTATAGATTAGGTTAGATTAGTTTAGGTTACTCGTGCTACGAGAGTGAGACACAGGCGCCATTTGTCAATAGGCGTTAAAGAGGAACGTCAATTAACACCAACTGAGATTTTTGAATAGTTTTTATAATCCTATTGCTCTTCGTTTGTAAAAACAAATATGATGAATATAAAATATTCGTGTGAACGATTAAGCAGAATATAAAAATGAGACAAAAATTCATTTTTCTCAGATGTCGTCAATATCTTAAAGTTAGAGAAATGGCATTCAATTCTTTAAGTAATTTCCTTGAAAGTATTTATGTACCAAATATAATACTTATTTTAATGCTGTAGATAAGCTACAAAGAAGGTCATAGATCATAAAATGCGGTCATAAATCTCTATCTCTTCATCGATTTCATTCGCATCCTGATTGCTGAAATGTTCCAAACCGATACAACACGTTTTTCACTTAAGTTCATTTTATTCTGAACGAAGTAGCAAAGATGTCTTCCGGCGCTGAAGTTCGAAGTCTTATTGCCGCGTTTTATTCAAGGATGCGGAGGCGCCTCGGAAGGGGACGCAACAGGCCGGACATATCAATGGAAACAAGCAAATAGGATTTTCGTCCGTAGTTTCCATCGCCTTGGAGATCGTTTCCATTGGTCGGCGCCGTTTCGGGGGGAATAAAACTTAAATGATATCGGCCTTAGCGGTAGAATGTGGTATTGCGCGGCGGTACGTTTTGTTGCAGCACCTCGGAACTAATCGCATCGCCTTGTCTTCTTAACAAGACGGCAGGTCGACCGGAGAAACGAGAATTGGCTCAGAAACGGTTTCGAGCAACTCATTGAACACGCGTATTAAATTTATTTAAAGAAACGGAAACGGGGAGGCTGGCGTTTACTGTGGATTTTCCCGCAGAGCACAGGTTAATTTAAGGATCTATTGGCTATACAGTCAATCCCNGGGGGGGTCGTGATAGGTGGTAGAGAAATGCAGATTGAAAAGCTGCGGTCACCCTACGGGGGTAGGGCGCATCGGGAAGAAAATTGGGGTTGCGCGAGAATAATATGAGTCGCGAGAGGGATGCCCCGGTCGTGTTCTAACCCACCAACACTACTGGCACCGGGGAATTATTTTTTCACCCTCCGCAGCCGGAGTATGTTGATTACATTTCACGCGCCCGCAGCGATTCCGTTTCGAGTCCCAGGCACACGCGAATCACGCGTTATTGTCGCGATACCGGCGTAAACGCGTTTTATGCACAGCGCCCTCTATTTCTCGTCGCGCATAAATTCCGACGGCGACTAGTAATTATCACGTTTTTAATTTCACGGATGTCTAAAACCGGGTCGAATGGGCCTGTCAGCATTTGTTTAAGTCCCACGCTTTTACTAAGCTGTTAGATTTTCACTATATATTAAAACCTAATTGATAATTCATCAGATTTATTTATTCAGTCTATATATGGTATTTATCTACAAATTTTAACCGAACCAAACTAAAATAAGGCAAAGGAGTAAAATAATTGTACTTCATAGTAGATGAGTGTGTAATACTAACCGAACAACTGTGACACAAAATGTACAGTAGACTACAATATAAACAGGAGTTATGCGGGTTTACCCAACAGACCTAAAATCGTAAAACAGGAATTGTTTTGATATGTACTTCTCTCTGTCTACAATCTGTGGTTTTCACGGGCGTTTAAAACTCTAAATGCTGACAAACCTCCTAGCGGTTACCGTCATATTAGGTACGTCGCAGGCAGTTGTCCCCGAAGTATAATATGGCCACCGTAATGGCGACTATTATTAGCATTTAGACTTCTCACGTCCTGAGGAAAAGTGCCCAGACCCAAAAATTTTTGTATTTTGGGTTTTCGTCTTATTTTGATTGTTGGAATTCCTCCCTAAGATTTGTCCCACCTAAACATCCTATACACAAATTGATGGAAAAATAAGAGTGACATAATTTGAATCGTTCGACTAATTGTCTTCTCGTTCGCGCTGAGTCTTCGGACATTTTCTCTGTTGACGTAATACCTGCGGATCACGTAGAGCAAAGCTCGCAATTGCTGCGCAAGTAGTTAATGATGCGGACACGGCTGGAATTATCAGTGCAAGGTCAGGCCCGAATTCATGCCCATTAGCCGAGTACCTCTTAAAGCTCGCATTGTCCACAACGATTCTCGATTGTGCATGCACGTACAACATATCCACGGTCGATCAGCCGGCTCGAGGGGCCGGGGCTAAATTAATAGATTAATTTCATCGTGGCACTCGCATAGCCGTCGCGGAGCCGAGGCTAGCGGAGAGTCGCAGCCGGTGAAACGGTATCGATTTTGCGCGACTAAACCGGCTGCTAGGATTCCCGGCTGCAAAACGATTCCGACTAGCGCGCGCGCTCACTTCTCTCGCCGCGGAATTGGACGAAGTGCTGGTTAACTCGAAATTACGGGCTCACCCTCGTTTTTCGATGTTTCGAAATCCGTTCGCGCGGTGAAACCCGCTGCGGAGTATGTACATACCGCCCGCGTTACCAACTTTCCGCGCTTGTGTATCACGATTATTTTGACGTTTAGTGGTGGCGATTGGGGGATGGGTGGGTGGCGGGGGGGTGGATCAATCGGGCCGTTTCCTCGAGCGACGTTTACCGCGCGAGGTAAATAGGATTATTCGATTTCCCGTTTGTCGACCCAGCCGAGGCTAGTTTCGAATCGTGATTAGTTCAGCCGAATTTCACGTCGGAAGCAAACGGCCCCGACATAATCTCCAATCAGCGGATCGATCATTTTGCTCTTTCCTCGCCGTAGCCGATCGCCTCGCCGTAGTTTCTCGCACTTATATATCTGTCCCAGGCATGTGCCGTGTCACTGCCGGCCAGTTTGCTCTCAGAAAAATCTATCCTTTGACCGTGAGACGCGCGGAGCATAGGTAAACCGAGGAGGCGTACCAGAGCTGCGCTAAGTGGAAGGGACGGTCAGGGGGAGTAAGAGCGACGACGGTCGGAGAAAGAGACTCGTCCGGGTAATTAATTAGCGCCGGGTTAATGACTCGCTCGGGACACGTAGGAGGTAGATTGTAGACCGGGCAAAAATTACTGTGCACCGAGGTCGTTGCATTAACCTATTTGCTCGCTGCGGCTACTATGAAACACGCGTAACGCGGTGACGGTGCAACGAAGAAACAGCCCGGCCAAGACGTCCATCGTGGCTAAGTTTCACCGAGGATCATAAGCCTCTGTCGGTCTTATCGAGCTCGAAACTCGTCTAACCTACTCCGGTTCACCGCGGTTTCTTTGAGTGTTTCATCCTTTGTTGGGCCAAATTGAAGATCGGTGGTTTATTATTATTATTATTATTCTTGTTATTGTTATTATTATTCTTATTATATTCACGAGCATAAGCCCTTTAGAATATGTATATAATGTATGTAATATCTGGGTGTCGTGGGATGGAGGGGTTGGGTCAGTTAGGTCAGGTCAGGCAAAGGTCTTAGGTTAGGTTAGGCTAGGTAAGGGAAAGCGAGAGGAGTATGAGAAACTTCAGATATTAACAATTTGCACTTAATAATGTAAAATGGCGAATAGAATTGGTTACTTTATGGTAGAGTCGTGGCGCCATGTTGAAGGTCATGCAGCTTTCTTGTGTTCTCTTGGAAAATTCACTTGAAGAGGAAGAAATGTGGATGAAATCCAGTAGCTGTCGAAAAACCATCAAGAAGAATAATTACCTCTGTAGAACTTGTTTGTTCGTATCGTAGTTGATTTTTCTGCACATTTCTAGTTGCGCGTGGGCACACATTAAAATACGCACTTGTTTCCCATACTACCTTCTGAAACATCCCATAACAACAAAGTAACTAACAAGAAATCGACTGATTTAACTTGAACTAAAGGCAAACTTAAATTAAAATATACAGAATGGGAGAAAGAGGTCTGAATGAGAGAGTTTTAACTAAAAAGAGGAGCAGGTAATTGGGGACGCAACATTCCGCTTGAACATGGAGAGAAAACAGATTCGTTGCAAAATCGATTGCCGGTAATAATCAGCTTATTAACGCTGTTTTGCTGGCCAAAGAGCGTACTATGGAATTCCTGTGTTTTGTTCTCTTTTCTTTCCTTCTCCCGCAATAAACGAGAATTAAGTTTTGTAAGGTCGACTTGTTAGTAATTTCTCATTACTGATATTACGTGATTAATGATATTGCGTAGTGGACTCTGCGTGTGCGGCATAAGAGGTAACGTTGCACGGTGAAACGGGAATATCGATAATGAGGAATCCCGTGATAATTGGTAATGAGAAACCTCTTCGGAATTCGTCTAAAACTCCTCAGTCCCGAGATCCCGTATCCCGCGAACGTACTATTTAGCATAGATACGCTACGTACGCGAAATTCGTGGACGCGCGAAGCTAGCGCCGGTAGGAGAATGAGTTAAGTAACGAGCTCTGTGTAACTGAGTGTATTATACGTGGAAACGTTGATCGCGAGAAGTTTCTTCAAAATTTGTCCTCCTCGTATAGACTCACGGGGTCTGCACAATGCCGCCTACTTAGCATGGATATGCGAAGAACGCAAACTTCTCGGCAGATACACGGAAATCGGTCTTTGAGTCGAGGTTAAGTGACTAACTCGCTGCAACCGTGTACACCGGCGCCGAGGAAATATTGGTCGCGGAGGTCTCTTTGAAACTCGTCTTCTTCCTGCGCCCGCGACTACCCCGCCCCCCTCCTTCTGGAATCTACTTAACATAGTCGTACGAAGAATGCGAAGTTCATACGAACCTCGAGATTCTTTACAACAACTTGAATAAGCGATTCACCGGCTGTATTACGCGTCGCACGGGAGCTGAGCAAAAATTGACGCGAACTTTACGAGCAGATGGCGCGGCAGGGGACGGTCATTTTTCAATTCCTGCTCGTTAGACGTCTTTCATTTATTACGAACGAGTATCGAAATGTTGTGAACCACGAATTTACTTCTTTTTCTACCGACGGTGGTTAGTTAGCGCGGGTGGTAAACGGTTTCTCGATAAACTCGAGGAAACATGTGTCGTCGAAAGGTTTCGCACGAGGAGATTCGAGCGGTGAATCGGAGGAACGAAAGTTTTGGCACGATCGTTGGCAGAGCTAGGGAAAAGAAAGAGCGCGGATATAAGGGGGTTGGAGCGAACGTATGATGCCTCGACGGGAAGAGGGGGGGAGGGGTTCAGATGGGGGTGGCGGGGAGAAGAGTCTCCGGTAGAATCGGAAAAACGCAACAGGGCGGAAGTACGTTGAACAGATAGCATTGTGCCATGGTGGAGTGGAGACCTCCCTTTGTCAGGGTACCATTCCCTTGTTTGGTGGGGTGCTGGCTCTGCGTACATTCCTCGACAAAACTGTCCCGTTACCCTTTTGTCTCCTACATTCTGCGTTCGCCCGTAATGGAATCAACGAGTCAATTAACCGGCCCCGTTCCCGTTCATCGACTTACAAGCCGCGGATCGAATTACACACTTTTTAGGATCGCCGGGTCGTTCGAGGGGTCAATATCCATCAAAGCCGCGCCGTCCTTTCTCCTATTTTAATACGAACTCCTGGCAAGACAAGGCGATGTACAATTTCAACGATATCAGATTATACACATTCAATCGGACGGTCATTCCGATTAAAGGATAGAGTCGTTCGTTATCCACGATCTACAGGGACACCATGAGTAGGCAATAAATCTTACGACTGGTATAATTTCCTTTAATTGCCGTCGTCCGATTTTTGCAAGTCCGCCCGTCGCGTTTAAAATTATCGCGTCATTCTCACAAGGCTTAAATAGTCACGTCTATAACGCCGGTTCCACTTTTGCGGCGGAGGGTACGCGCGCACCCGCCCACACATTATCGCACGTATGGACGCACACGGGTGCAACGGGGTGTGTTGGTGCGTGACTAGCTGCAAATGCACTGGGAAGACGCGCGCTGTCCCGATGGTGTTTTCACGTTTGTGTGCCCGGCGTTGCTTGTGTACGCGTACCAGTGGCGTACCGGGCGCATTCTGCAGGAGAGATCGCATAGATGCACGTGCTGCCGTAGGTACACGCGTGTACCTCCTCGTCTCTTGTACAGAGATAGATTGATAGATAGTTTAATGCACCCTGGGAATCCGGTCCCACCAAGATCAACTGCGCCGGCACGTAGCAGTGGTAGCATGCGCACGGGAGTACACTGCAACGAGTATATTGTGCGTCGAGATATTGTCGCTTAGATAACGCCCCTGAATGATAACGTCATAATCGAAGCCACGATGTTATCGTTTTAAAACGTGATGCTCTCTATTAGGGGGATGGTTACACGGAAATTCATTCAATTGTGCTAAAAAATTGCGTCGAGTTCTACACGATTCATAGATTGTTCCAAGTAGCTGGTTGGAAATAATTTTACTGTTATTATTATTATTTTACTGACGAACATAAGCCATTTACAATATATAAAAGAAAGAAAAAAGTCTGATAAACTTATTATAAATTAAAAAAAAATTGCTATTAGATCTCAGCAGCTCGTGTTCATCTTGAGCGCCTGTGGCGCCCTCGACTGCCATCAACCTTGCCCGGAAAGACCCATTTTCGGGCATTGTTGCACAATATACTATGTGAATTCTAATATGAATTATCAGCTCTATTTATAAGTAATTGCAACAGAAAGAAGTTTTAATTCGAAAGCATACGCTTATGACTGGACATTGTTTGTAATGGTTGTATGATGGACAATATTTTTCTGAGACGAGGTTAGAGCGTTTCGCGTTTAGGACTTTCCCACCGGTGTGCGTTGATCACTAATGAAACCGCTCCGTCATTGAAGGGTTAATCTTCCTTACGGTGCGCCTATACGTAGCCTATGTGCGCCCTATCAGCTCTATTAATTGGATTCTCGGGCGATTGATAGGTAGGATCGGATATCGAGAGTGGTGGCTCAGATTGCTAGTTGCGCACGATGAAAACTTGGCTGCACCGGTGAAATGACTGAGGTGTGCTACGTGTGCTGTTAGAGAAACTGTTGTGCACGTCCCGCGGAGAACCAACTGGTGGAGAATATACGACGCACTTTGTTTTCATAATTTATTCTTTCGTCGACCGACAGTAATTGCATTCGGTGGCGTTTCGGTCCGTATTAACGAGTCGAGCGATTAGATAACACCGGGGCAGATAACGGTGGAATCGAAGGCAGGATGACAGAAACACTGCCGTCTTCTCTTAAAGAGAAAGTGTGTATAATTATTGGGTTCGTTAACGGAGTAACCGCTTTAGTTCCTATAGACTCTGGTAGATACTGACTGATTAACGTCGTTCTTATATTTTCTAATCACCGTCGAAAGTCTATGCTTATTAGCTTCTCTCTAGACAACCGTTCCCGTACGTTCTGTGAACCTAAAGAACGGTGCACTGTTGCCGGGACTTGTGACTGGAAGCAGAAAGGGTACCTAAGATTTTAGCCATTTTCTATGGTTAATAAATGGCGCACTCTTCACGTGACGTCTGCGCATCTCCATGGCCATAGCGATCACAAATTTATAGGCTCTGATTTACAAGTTTCCTATTGGGAATTGATACAGAGGTGGGACCAATAGATATAGCTAACCATCATGGCGACACGAAGCCAGGAATTATCCTGAGAGTCCATATAGGACCGGGTACAGTTCAGTTTTTGTAATTTTTACACTCGCTCGCCACGAGAGATGTAAACGTGTCAATTCCTAATAATAATTGAAAATGCCAAATTGTGTGGTTAAAGATTGGGTTAGGTTAGGTCTTCTACTAAAACTAGTAGAACATCAGGAAAAAACTGTGAAATTTTATAGACAGGCAACACTAGTCTATAAGATCAATTTATGCGCCGTCCTTTCGTCAGAATCAGACTTTTATTTCTATTCTCGGATTAATAGGAACTCGGTTCGTCGTTCCGTTTGTGAAACGTGTTATCTTCGCAATGTGGCTCGCTATTCATTATAATTTATTAACGAGATCTGTTCCTAGAGGGGTAGCCTGGATTCCGGAGACCGGCTGGCCCGATACAACGCGATACCCCGGCGAGGATAACGGTACCAAAAAGATAATGTCTCGCTCGAAAATAGGATAGCAGAACGGCGACGTAACGAGAAAGTGTAGCGCGCAATTATCGTGACCGTACGCGAACCAGAAACGCCAGGCTTTCGTGACGGCGCTGCCTACTACCGACAACCTATCTGCCTAATGATCGAGCTTTCGGAAGCACGAATGAAAATAACGCGAAACTGTTCTATAACGTTTACTTATGTGCGTGTTTGTACGCAGATCGCGATTCGCGGAATCTCTCTTTCTCTCTCTCTCTCTTTCTCTCTTTCTCTCGTAGCTCTGTGGAACAGTTGACTCGTTGGTTATTCAGTCATTTATCGCGCTTGCTCGTGGCCCGACTTTAGTGGACACGTTTCGATCTCGGGATAAACTTCGAGCTCTTCAAATGGAGAGAAGTAATACCGGTATCAACAATTAAAAACATTTCAATAGACGTGGTTTTAAGCTGAATATAGCGATTCCTGCGTAGTTATTTATAATAATAATAACAATAATTTTAATGGGCACTAATAAAGTGTCCATTTTTAATGAAACATTTACACTAAGGTCTGCAAAGACCAACAATTTCTTTACGATAGTTACATTCTTTATTAATTAGGCTCGTGAACAACGATACGTTCTACTCTGAAGGTTTGCACAGAATGCTTTGTTACGTCCTGGTCCTCGCGGTTCGGCTCCCTTTGCTCATCCATGAGTATAAACAAGGTTGCCAACGTTTATGCGGGAGTCCAAACATCCTCTGATTTCAAAGCTCATAAAAATTTCATCATGCTCTGCTCACAGGTTGATGGCTACTGTAACAAGGGATGTGTTATCTAATCACTTGCTGGCTTCTCACTTACGACTTCCTATCGCTTCTCGTTCTAACTGTGTATCATTCGGTCACACACACGCATGCACAATAATTGCGTGTTCTACGATTGTGACAATAATAATAATAATAATAATCGTTGACTTCTGGCTTGCAGCCAAGAAATGTGAACTTGGTTTATATTTACTTTCTCAACTCATTCATCCTTTTCTGTCACTACTCTCTCACTCATTCATAATTTTTTGCTTAACAGTAATTTATTATAAAAAATAGATCTTTCCAAGTTACGATTTTAGTCATTCGTTAGATTCACTGGCTGGACCGGCTAGAGGTGTGTATGAAAGTATATGTAGACATCGGTAGGGTATGTGTCGGCGTGAGCCGATGCGAGATAGCCCGAAGATCTCCGAAGAGGAGACAGGTCTGAAGTCTGAACAAGTTGAGCCAGAGTCGTCGTTGAAGTTAGTTAGTCGTAGTTGTAGATTCGCATATTCTCTAGTTTGTATACATATAAATATATTCAATGTTCTAATAATAACTCTACCAGTTTACTACACGATATACTTACCGAATTTAAAACTACCGTTACAGTCGTAATTATCGCGCATGCGCGTGAGCAGCCAAAGAATCGGCATGATGTTCAGGTAGGAGTAATCAGGAATAAGCGATAGAAAATGGTCGTTAGAAGACGCGAGTGAACGAATAATTAAATCTCACATATTTGTAACGATAGCTCTTAGGTATTAATGTTAGTATACTAATTCGTTAGAAATAAACCTATATTATTAACGCCCGTTAGAACTACTTATTGACAGACTGAAACTGCACGAACGGAAGTATTCGCAGTTTACTGAAGCTCGTTCCGAGCGGGTCTCGAGTTCCCACGAAAGCTCGATAATCGAAAACCAATGGTGAGAGGCATACCCTAGATTATCGTCAGAGTTGATCCGAAGGGAGTGAACAACGAATCTGAATCCGAGCGTGTCTCTCCGACAAAAGATTCTTAACCCTTATTTATCTGGTGCCGCGGGTTCGCGTCATTTCCCACCTGCCGCTTTCCCCTCGCGAATTCTCGCCCCAGGCCACCGAAATTCGCTGCCAGCAAACTCTATCTCGAAGATCATCTCTGCACGTCTCTTTCAACTCCCTCTCAACAGTAGATAAGGAAACGGTTGGATGTGAAATAAAAACATGGACGAGCACAGGGGATACCGCGAGGCATTATGGAGAGATTATAATTTTCAGAGGGGTCAATACGGTGTCCTCGGTATCTCCCATTGTCATCGAGCACGTCGAACACGAGGGGTCGCGGGGGGGACGCCGGACCGCTGCATCGAAAGTTATCGGAGGGGTGGATTTATCAGTGTACTACATGCTAGAAAGTATAATTGTTTGGCCGGATGAGTGTCGTTCTGATAACGAACGGTCATAGGAGTCGGCGATAACGACGCCTAGCTCTCTCTCGGAATCGCTCGCCCTCTCCGCAGATCGAAGGGAAGATTAATTCGGTTTATTGTCAGCGTGCAAATGCGATCGCCGGACAAAAGGGACGATGAGCACGGCAAATTGGTATGTATTGAATTACCGGGTTCCTTATTATACGGTTGAATTCGTGCGAGTCTCTTTTGTCGCGGCCGATGCGTACGTCTTCAATTTACATAGCAATGACTAATTGAAAAATGTATAAACGACATTTAAATGACAATACCGCGACCGGTCGCCACCTCGCCTCGCGGCCGGTCTCCTAACTATTGTCCTAACGTCGACCTTGCGGAAGAGGTAATCGATCGTACGCAGCCGAGTGTGAAATTAAGAATGAAAATCGGCAACGATAATCCTATTTCGTTACGCCTCGACGTGTGAAACGATTCCACGTTATGCTCTTCAACCTTTTTAGAAAGTGTTGTAAGAACGAGGTAGGTACGGATTGAAAGTATGAATGAGATATGCTGTAAATTAGTTTCTCCTTCAGTAAAAAGTGAAACGGTACGTCTTATTGAGCCCGGGGGTATACTCGGTTGAAGTAATCAGTCGAGCGGCAAATTCAAAATAATTGCGAGTCGATACGAAAATATGGTTGGGGTCGAAATTAAGTAAAAGGTAAGCCTCGTCAGGAGTGGAGCGACGGTAGCCTGTGCCCTGTCGACGGAACGAGTTGATTAATACAGTATTATTTCTCGTTTCCAATTACAATCGACTGGGGCAGCACAGTGTGCGTCGCGCTCGATAAACGAATGGTATTACATTCTCCCCGTTTCATTGTGTTCGTCAATTTTGCGACTGTGTTACGATGCACTCGATCGGCTTCAGTGCATTCCGCGTATAAAGTCTCTGGGAATTGAATTATATCAGACGTTTTATCTAAATTACTTATCATTCACATGGCATGTACAAGCTTTTAGATAAATACATAATATTATTTAATGAATTGCTAGTCGATCTGTGCTCAGATTTCTTCTGCTCGTTCCATCAATAGCGTTTTCTATCCTAGCGGCAATGTCCGGCGAATCGATACGTAGAGCCGGTTTCCAGGGCTCGAAGGCGCCACAAGCTGTGAGCAGCTGTCCCGAGGGGTCGAAGGGCGATCAAAGTAAAAAGGGACGATGTACCCGATGCATAGGGTGACGTCGCGCCCTGGGCATGTTCCCGACGTCGTTGTTTCGGAAACGATGATTTAGATCCTATTCTATTTGGTCCTCGCCCGGGGAGGAAGTAAGAGCTTTTTCGCGCATTCCAATTTTCGCTGCTCGAATTGCCTGCACACTTTTACAAACTGAACGATCGTATCCGTCTGCAATCTGTCCTGCTAAGAAACACGGTTTCCATTAATCATTCAACCGGTAGCAACGGAGGCATATCTGTATCTTGACAAGCGGAATGCTTCGTCCCTAATTACTTTCCGTCATTTCTTTTTATCGTTACATTTATTTTTAGTTAAACCAGTTAATTTTATTATGCTCATTTATTCATTTTGATTTGCAGTTTTTCTTAGCTGTTTCATATTTGAGTTTATATAGGGGGGACTCGAAACTCAAGGTTTGAATTTTGCGCCATTTGTGCGACAAAGTGTGGCCATGTTGCATATGTGCCAGCAAAGGAGGCCATTTTTTTTAGAGGTTAGGAGGTTAATTAAAAACCTGTGTTTTCGACCAAAATTACTTCTTGCGTGAATTTTGCGATACCCTAGATTTGTTTTCCTTTGTCTATCCTGAAGTATAATAACAACAATAATATATGAAAAGGATTTAGATCGCTTGCTGTCGATGGAAGTCGATCGGCCTGAAGTTTTTATTATGCTCATTTATTCATTTTGATTTGCAGTTTTTCTTAGCTGTTTCATTTTTAAGTTTATATAGGGGGGACTCGAAACTCAAGGTTTGAATTTTGCGCCATTTATGCGATAATTGTGTGGCCATGTTGCATATGTGCCAGCAAAGGAGGCCATTTTTTTTAGAAGGTGGTTAGGAGGTTAATTGAAAATCTGTGTTTTCTACCAAAATTACTTCTTGCGTGAATTTTGCGATACCCTAGATTTGTTTTCCTTTGTCTATCCTGAAGTATAATAACACCAATAATATATGAAAAGGATTTAGATCGCTTGCTGTCGATGGAAGTCGATCGGCCTGAAGTGCTCGATTGGACGATCCGAGTAACGATGATCACGAAGGATTCCCTTCTTTCCCCCGCGAGAATAGTCAGTTATCGGTTTTTCGAGGCTATCCACAATTGCTTATCCGTTTTCGATACCCTTCATTTCGATTGGGAAATGAACCGGGATTAGAGATGTATCGTTTTGCCGTACGGGCAGGATTGCACGACAAGAGGCGAACCATTTTAAACATCCTCCTACTCCGCCTATAGAGATCACGAAACATCGCGCACAGTTTCAACCGGGGCGAACGGTGCGGCGCTGTACACCTGACGATTGCGCCGCGCGCGACCGCAACGCTTCCAGGCTCCACTTTCGATTCGTTATTTATGGTTTATCCAGCCACCTCGGCTGGTCGAGCTAGTTTTTCGAATCGCCTATCTGGTTTTTCCAGCGTCATTCGACTATCGCAGTTCCCGGGGACAATTACACTGTAATCATTTTTTATCCACGTGATTGCGGAAGAAAAGTCGATAGCAGTTTTTTCTCACGCGGTACACGTTTTTACCGTTGGCTGTTACACGTGAATTACGCGTTTCTTTTTCAGATTTTATTTTTCTAACGTCACGACAGTTTATCAGCCGAGTGGCTCGATGACTTAACGCGCATACATTATTCTGTTGGTTCCGAGTGCGCGTAAAATGTTTCCCACACACTAACTAGTAGACTTCGCGAACGGCATCGTATCGGAGTGAAATTCCGCGAAGTTCGTTCTCCAGAAATATGTATAGTGTCCATAAAAGCAACGGAGTAATCGTCTGTAACAGCATTCACTCGTTACAGACCGCGTAAACCGGGTGTAATTGGCCATTGCCAACCTACTGATGGTGATTCATATTTCAACGATTTCAGGAACTTGGCTCGTTCCGACCTACAGCTTGGGACTATGATTCCTGGCTTGGGTTAATTTCAAAAACAGTAATAAATCTATACCTTTTCTTTCACTGCTACATTTTCATATAATTCTGACGTTTCAAAACGAAACCAATTTTAATTTATTGGGAATTGACACATTTACCATGACACCTCGTGGCGAACAGTAAAACTAGACGAAGACATGCGCAGAACAATCAAAAACTGCAAAAACTGAACTGTGCCCGGTCCTAAGCTCTCAGGACCATGAGTTATAATTCCTGGCTTCGCGTCGCCATGATGGTTAGCTAAATCTATTAACCCCGCCCCTGTTAGACAATGTAAGAGCGGAACGATAATGGCCAATCGTTGTCCTTCGATTTCCCAGTCAGATCGTGGAGTTATTGTTACACTTTCACATAATTCTGACGTTTCAAAATGAAAACAGTTTTAATCTACAGCTTGAGACATTGTAGGTGCGAAACGATAATGGCCAATCGTTGCCCTTCGATTTCCCGGTCAGATCGCGGAGTTAGTGGTCGCGCGTTGAGCAACAGCTTACGGTATCAGCGTGATTTAACGTCGCCTGCCGCAGTTCTTAAAGGCTATATTAGATCCAGTAATTCCCTCTCGTAATAAATGTCAACGTGTAAGATTGCCACGGCCAATCGGCGCGAAACTCCGGCTCGTTCCCGGGCCGGCATCGCGTTGCGACCGCCGCTGGATTATCCCTAACGTCGTTCGGGTTCCGCGGTAAATGTCCGGATTTATAAGTTAGTAGTCGTTCTCCGGCCTATCGGTCTAACGTGTGGACGCCGTCCTGCAAATTATTCGGGATTATTAACCTAAATATTTGTTAGGGGACTATCGATCGCGTTTCAAGTTGCAAACTTTTCCAAAACCAGGAGGACATTTTCTACTATACTCGTGTTTCCGAGAATTTAGAACCGGGCACAGTTCAGTTTTTGATCGTTCTGCGCATCTCTGCTGCGCATCATATACTGAACCATG
The DNA here is from genome assembly GCF_001652005.2 of Ceratina calcarata. Taxonomy (NCBI): domain Eukaryota; kingdom Metazoa; phylum Arthropoda; class Insecta; order Hymenoptera; family Apidae; genus Ceratina; species Ceratina calcarata. The sequence continues at coordinate 85,790 of NW_017176316.1, read as the reverse complement.
TGGAGGGAGTCCGCTGCGCGAAACGGACCTACACCCTTGGGAACACGAGTATAATGCCACGTTAATAAAAATTCACGATGATTGGATAACACGTTGAAGCGTGGCTAACGTCTGACGTCAACTTGTCTCTCGAGGCAACACCGTTTTGGTCCAGATTCATCGAGTTTATGTTAACGAGTGAATAGTAGGTCGATCTTGAGTAGCTGGGATTCTCTCCTTCGAAATGGACGCTCTTTACCAGAGGATTTTTGGGAAGCCACTTTTTTGTCGGCCGTCCATGAATTTCTAAGCCCCCCCGGACGCGCGTTATTCCTCTTTTCACGTGAACAGGAAAAGGGCTTTGTCAGCCTGCTCTGTGCGCCGCTTTTTTAGGTGACGCTCGGCTCCCCGTTGAATTGGAAATTTTCAAACAGTGATTGCATATTTAACGGGACGGATAAATATTTTCGCGGCATTTCTTATTGTCAATCGTCACAGGATAGTTTCTCGGAAATCGTTTTATTTTTCATCAGTTTAAAAGTTTACGAAAACCGACGGGTCCTCGTTAAATCATGGCGAAACGCATCTTTGAACGCCATGTTGAGCGCCGGATTTAGCCGCGTTGGAAAAAGTGGGAAAAATAAGTAGCATGGAAATGGCGTAATGACGACTGGGAGCAGCACCGTCGGCAATTAACCGTTCCACTTTGGTTTCGATTAGACGCTAATGTCCGTAATAACAGTTGCGAAGTAGCATTTTAATCGCTAACACCGTCTGAGGAATGTTGCGTTCCGCGCGTAAGTCCTCGCCGCGCGGCGGCGCCTACTGGCAGCAGGCCGTATTAATGCCTCGAAAATCATTTGCGTTAATCGCCGATGTGTGCGAGTCTAACGAGCGTTTCGTCGAGGTATCTCGTTAACGTAGCTAGCGAGAGAGAACGCGGCTCGAGAATCGTCCAAGCAATTTTTCAATAAAAATTTCGTCTCACGATCTTCTAATAATCTGACCTCGAGAGCAATCGAATCGCGCTTCGAACGATGAACCGGGTTCACGATAAAACGTAATAAACTTTCGACCAATCACCGAGCTGCTTTCTCATTCATTAGATCAGAGATTTCACTTAATACGACGAAGAAGGAAAAAATGGGTCCCCCTTTTTTTTTATCGTGACAAGTGAGATTGTTGCCACGAGGCAGACTGAAATTTTCGTGACGCGAAGGAGCGAGGCGGCGATCGTGGATCGAATTTCTCCATCCGACGTTTAGTGACACGCCTACGGTGGCGCGCGGGTATGGAAAGCAGCCCGGGAGTCAACGTAAAAGTCCGATGGCTGGCAACGGGGAAGAAAAGAAATTCACTCCCCATGGATTGCAGCCTGTGTCACGGACCAGTTTTATTAATTTTTTACTCCAGAAACCTTCGCCCATTCTGTCCTTCCCTCTTTCGCCTATCTACTGGTTCAACTTCTTCGTCGGAATGCAAATGCGGGAGACGCCGCGCGCGCTCTTGTATCGCGTGCGTCGCCGTGCAAGAACTTTCCGGGGGATTCGAATTAAAATTTTCATATCTTCCTTCGAAACATCTGCCAGAAACCACTTCGGGGATCACTTCCACGGTGGAATCAGAATTTAATACCCATAGAAGTTCGAACATCTTTTTTTCCATAAAAATTTCGGTTATTTAGAAAAATTTTCTGCTCCAACGAATCGAATCCCATGAATTTCTTAATCGACACTAGCTAGTCGACTTTTTCTAAGAGCAAGTTACGCACGTTCGTGGAACCGTTCAACGAACAGTTCCAAAGTATTATCAATCGTCGCGTCTGCTTCCTAGTTCCTTTCGAAGTAACGAGAATAAGAAACAGGACGAGAACAGGTGACGAGAAAGGCAGGAAATCTATCGGTCCCAAGGCTCTCCCACGCGGAAGGCATCCTTACGTTCCTGGGATCAACTCGTGTCCCTATAACGAGTCGCGATCCTCTCGCGCTTTAAAGGAAACGGTGAAGCCCCGAGGCGTTGGAGGCTGGCCAGCGGGCGAGCGCAGCGCGACCAAACGTGGAAAAAGAACAACTCGTCGCTAGAAGGTATCGCGATATTTTCTTTCGTGCCTCCGAGTGTCGGACGAGGAACGAGTCGGTGGAGGAGGGAAGACGAGGATCGAGGTCGAAGGAAATCGCTGAAGGACCAGTTTTTTCTCGTCGCCGCGCGGTCCCGAGCGTCCGCTGGCAATTTGTTATCGAGATCCGAGCGAACGGGGCGACTCTGTTCAACCTAACCTAACCTAACCTAATTAAAACTGTTTTTATTTTGGAACTGCATGTCGAGCATTGAAAAAGACATAGACTTATCACTCTTTTTTTCGAATCTTGTCCCCGTATGGGGGAAATTAACGCTGGCCAGGAATCATTGCACGTACCACGTCGCACGGTAGATAACAATAACGGGGAGGGGAGGGGGTGGTCGGATAACAATAACGCGAGGATAATTCCCGAATTTAGATGGGCAATTGACAGGGGTTTAGTCCGGAGGCCGGCCGTTATTGTCCGAGCAATCCCGCGTTCCTTCCATCACGCACGTGAGTACACCGGGCCGGAAGCTAAGACGGTTAATCAAACGATAAGCACGTCTGGAACTGATCCAACCGGCATTCCTCGCGGTATCCTCGCCGCCGCCGTTGCGTTTCGCTCTCTCCAAGACGAACGCGAGACCACCGTACGTCACGCTTTCTCGTCGCGTCGCTCGGGAAATCGGATTTTTACGCGTTGTTTGCTCGTGCTTTCTCATATTCGAGAGATCGTTGCTGAAAAATAGAGCGAACCCGAGAGCGGTATATATTTTGGAAACTGTGGTCGCGAATTTAATTCCGGACCTCGTGCCGTCCGAGGTTTATTTTCGGCGGTCTTGTTATTTCGGACGCTGGCTCGAAAATCCAGCGGGGAGGAGAAAAATTTATTAGGTGTACAAATATGTCTCCGCCGTTTGAAATCAGATAGCGCAACCAATAAAGTCATGGCGGCTAGTGTCAGTATATTTCTTTTGTGCGAAAATGTCGAGTTTTGAGCCGAATAAACGTAATTTGCAGGAAGTTCTTATTTACTTCTTTAATTTGAAGAAATCTGTAGCTGAGGCGCATCGATTGCTTGTAGAAGCATATGGTAAGACTGCATTAAGTGAGAGAAGTTGTCGTGAGTGGTTTCAAAAGTTTAAGAACAGTGAATTTGATGTCGAAGACAAAGAACGTAGTGGAAAGCTGAAAGTGTACGAAGACGCGGAATTGGAAGCATTATTGAATGAAAACGAATGAAATCATTACTGGGGCTCTCTACCGAACTCAAATGATGAGATTGAGCCGATCACTCGAGGAAAAACGCGCCCATTATTACTCCAGATACGACGAAATCATTCTTCTGCATGATAATGCTCGTCCTCATGTTGCGACGCCAACCAAAACCTACTTGGAAACACTTAATTGGGAAGTTTAACCCCACCCGCTGTATTCATCAGATATTGCTCATTCTGATTACTACTTATTTCGATTGATGACGCATGGCCTGTCTGAGCAACACTTCACGTCATATGAAGATACCAAAAATTGGGTCGATTGATAGCTAGCGTCAAAAGATGAAGCGTTCTTCCGGCGCGGTATCCAGATATTGCCAGAACTTATCGCACTCTCAATAATGGCGCAGACGACACGCGCGCGCTTACAGTTAAAGCGACAATGCCATCTGAGCGAAAGAGGTTGCCGGGAGTAATAATAATATGCGTAATAATATCGATATTACTGGTAGTAATTACTGTAATAATAGGGGTATAAAATGGTAGGGGATAACTATAATTACGTCGGAACACGAAGTGGGTGCCAATATGAGAAACGTTTATTTCTGTCCCGGGATAAAAAGGGGTGAAGGGAAACCAATTAACGGCGGTGGGAAAAATAGAAAGGAGCGAACGGAGGCGCGGGTATCATCTTCGTAACAAGATATTCGTTAAACAGGTGATAACGAGATCGTATATTAATATGTGTATCCGTGTAGCGATGCAAATTAAACGCTTAGAGTCACGAGAAGAGTCCCCCTGCGCCTCGCAATTAGCGTATTACAACTGTTATTACATGCCTCGTACCGCGTGGACGCGGCACAGAAGTCGGAAGGGGCTCGTTAAGAAAAAAAATATCCGTGCTCAAAACCGCGAGCGTATAAACGATAATATACTTGAACCTCGCCGGTGAGCAGAAATAAAAATGAAGTAGCTGAAAACCGGATTTTTCCCTTCCCGCATAAAAGCTAATAACGTCGCGAGGCAGCCGGCAACGAGTGAGCCGAATCATCCTCGGCCGCGAGGTAGCTCGTACGTTCCTCTTAATTATACAAGTTTACGAGCAGCGAAGCGACCGCGCGAAACGAATACTTCTGCCGGCATTAACGAAGATATCGGGGGGCCGGATCACGCCTTCGGAAATACGAGGCTCCGAGGATGAAAGCGCGCGATCCGCGTTAACGGTGGCGAAGGGCAAATCGTTTACATGCGGGCGGAAGAATCGGAGAACGGCGGAGAGAGGAGAGAAGAGGCAGGCGGTTCTACGGGCGCATAGCGTAGGCACGGTGAGAACGACGACGGCAGAAGGTGGAGATCACCGCGATGCCTCGCGTCATTCTACCGAAGACGACGACGACGACGACGACGACGATGTCATGGAAGAGGCAATGTGGACGAGCGATTTCTGTCGATGCAGTTAGCGCGCCGGGGTTTAGTTCGCCGAGGTTAGCTCGCTCGGTCAGCGTGGCGCGGCGTTTTCCCGACGCTAACGAGCGTCGAGGAGAAGCAACGGCAGCATCACGATGCAAAGAATCGCGCGAGGGAAAGGGCAACGCCGGAGAGCAGAGGGCAGTCGTGTTACGAGGAGAAAAAGACTGGTGGAAGGAAGAGGAGAGAGGGTGGCGGGGAAGGGATAGGAAATAGCTAACACAGGAGAGAGAAGCGGAGAGACTGGCTCAGAAGCGAGCGAACGTCGGCAAGATAGGAGGCGGCAGCCAGCAATTACTAGCTGGAATGTCTGGGAACGCGTGGGACTCGATCTTAAGGGCCCGACCACGACAACAAAGTCCCGTGATGCCTCTTCTGCATCCGTGAGGCCCCTAACTTGACTCTCTAACGGGTGACCGCCGGAAATAACGAGATCGTTATCGTCTATTGCTCGAAATTTGTTTGGCAGATGGCTCGGCTTCACTCGAACGTGCCATCAACCTGAGGCTCAATAGATTTGATTTGGTCCCACGAAAAGAGAGGCATTGATCAATAATTAAGAGAACTGCTTGTTCGATGGGTTGGAATCTTTCGTTTCTCATCCAGGAACATCCCTATGGGCTTTCATATAACTATTTCTATTTACTTGTTTGACCTCGTGACCTCAAGGAATTTTGGTCCAGTTTTATAAACTATACCTAAAACACCACGTTTGGTATTAACGAAGTATATCAAAAACATACGACATATTTTTTAGGTATACTTTACATAGCTCCGAAGTCCCTTGAGGTCACTATAGATGATAGTTTAGATGATTTGTCGAGAAGATAAGATACGATCCATCAACAAGTAACCACGATTCTGTATGTAACAACACATCGTTTAGATGCAGCAACGTGTTAAGTGAAATGATTTCGCGATTCGGATTACACATCTCATACATCCGAATTGTTTTGGAATCAAATCAGCCTCGGAAGTTTAACTTCACGAAAGCTCAATTTGTCTTACCATCAAACTTGCATCGGAGCTATTTTAAACTCGATTTATTCACAATGACCTAGGCGATTAACGTGCCCCGGGTATGCCGAGAGTTCCTCGACGATCGTTTCGGCTGCTGATCCGTCGCGTCGCAGTTAATCTGGCTCGGAGGCGCCGAGCCGTGTGAATTATTTGCCGCCCGATTTCAGATTGCTAGAAACGGCGATCGCGCGGAAACTACTTACATACGTTCCCCGCGGTGATCGATAGAGCAGCCGCGCGAGCTTGTATAATTCGAAGGCTGCTACCGTGCCCCGACTGTGTTATAGACCCGCCGCTCTGTGCCTACACAATCTGCACTAGCATGCTCGACATCTTACATCGATTGTCTAACATAACGACGTCCGCGGATTTCTTCTCGCAACGGCCTGTTTCACGCAATCCACATTTTCACGAGAGCTGCACACGAGTGCGTGTCGCCTGACCGCGATTTCTCGTCTAGCGCCACCAGTTTCCCAAGACTGTTTCACTCGATCCTATTGGCAATTGAATCAATAAATTTAACTAACCATCATGGCGACGCGAAGCCAGGAATTATACTCGTGGTCCCAAGTTTAGGCAGTTTTTGATCGTTCTGCGCATGGCTTCGTCTAGTTCTATTGTTCGCCACGAGAGGTGTAAATGTGTCAATTCCCAATACCGATCTATGTTGGTCGATTCACAGGAGAATATGTTTTTACTATGTAAACTTGCGAGCAAAGACGATCGAAGGTTCTTAGCGTTAATTCGCGGCGAGGAGATCGAATTTCGTTGTTTGTCAACGTCGCGGGCCGTGGATAACCGAGATTCAGCTAGCTCGAGATGAGAAATTTCGAGAATCCCTTTGTCGCGGTGCCGTACGTTACCATAGGATGGCTCGAGATTACCTACCGGCTCTCGAGTGACCATGAGAAATTGCTTGCTCGGGATGTCGGATAATCACGAACACCCTGTACGTGAACCGGCAGGATTACACGACGTTGTGCATATAGATACTGTAAACTCTCTCTCTCTCTCTTCGTTCGTCTTCCTATCCGCCTGTCCACGAGTCTTCCTCCCGTGAATACGTGTAGCTACGCGTCGTCTTCCCTTTCTTCGTTTCTCTGCGGTACATAGCCTTGGTCTATCCTTCTTCTCGTACCTATTGTTGTCTCACAAATCTTCTCTTGTCTCATCTGTTACACCCTGAAATACTCGGACGTAATCAATGAGGGGGAAGGAGGGGAAGAAGCTACGAGGGGGGGGGGGAGAGGCAGAGGTCTTGGTTCGTGTCTCACCTGAATATTCGTGTTAGTGGCCTGGGAGGTCTTGAATCGTCGTTCGTCGTCCGAGGGCAGAAGCGGACGCCGCGCCGGATATTAGCTGTACGAGAGTCTAAAGTACTAAACGACTCTTCCAGTTATCGATTTTTCCTCACGGTGCCTCCGCTTTATCTAGCAATTATTATAATTCCTCATTTGTTAAACAAAGTACATAATATATGCAGCGTATATGTAACTGTTATCTCATAGATAAAAGTATACAAGTATTGGTGAAGTCAGACGCGCTCTCGAGAGGTCAAAGGGCAGTTGGAGAGACACTTCGTAGTTAACTTCTGACTAAGACGTCATTTCTTTTACGTCTTTGCTGAGTCGATTTAATAAAGCTTCATTTAAAAGACATGGCTTCCATTTCTTTAAACATGGACTCCTAAGAGTCTTATAAGTATTTACTTCCTGCAAAACTGATAACCATTCCTACTGTGTTTAAATAAATATTAAGTATAGTGTTCTTTTTTTATCTCCCATTGGATACAAGCACGTGTTTGAGTTATTGAAAGCTTCAAAAAATCCTAACCTCAAACTCTATCAGTTAACGATGAACCGTTTGGTTAGATTATCTTTAAATTTTTTACCCTGTTCACCATTCGTCACAGGAGATTACACAATGAAAGAGAGAATAATCTTCCACCAATTTGTGTCCCCTTTTACAAAAACGAGTCTTGCTTTCATCTCATAAAAAAAGCCCAATCACTCCTGTGACCCAATCCAATCAACCGAAAACCAACCTCCCATCGCAACAACTACTCTTCCTCCTATTCTATTTCTCTTTTTTCACCACCCAGCCCCCCCACCACCGGCCAATCAGCTTTGCATCCACTATCAGGAACCACCCGGGGCCGCGTCTTACCGGGAAGCTGACAATCGTACCGTTGGAATAAACGAAGTTAAAAAAAAAGAGAAAAAAAAATACAGGGGAAATCGATCGATCGGTTGTTTTCCGTTCGAATCGGGCAGCGGTTCGGGGTTGAAAACAACGACGAAACCGTAGCAAAATACGAACGGGAAAAAAAAAACAAAAACGAATGAAGATATTGCGCGGCGTGGCGACACCGGAGACCGTAATTTTGAATCGGTACTATCGCGGTCCGTGCCGGTTGATGGATGGTCTCGTAAACGGCGTCGAAGTTGCGCTTTAATTTCGTGCGATCCGCACGGAAATCGCGTGCAGAATACGCGGAACGGATTCGACGCGTCGCCTGAATTTATTTCTGCCCGCGGTCTCGCGGACAAATAAACAAGGCTTAGGTCGCCGGAAAGTCGATAGCCGAGAGTCGGCCATCGCTCGCCGCCGGAACTCGGTGAAAATCGAGAACTTGATTTTCGACGATTCTTCTTAACTGTGTCAACGACCACACTTCTTTCCATGTCTCTTCTTTATATCCGACATAAAATAGATTGCTTTTCGTTTATTCGCCTTATTCTGGTCCATACTTTGTCATGATTTCGTCTGAAGTAGAATTATCTTGTATGAATCTTCGAAGGCAAATCGTTAAATGGTTCAGTTTAGCGTTTCATATAATTTAGGGATGTATAGGCTATATACTTAAACAATGCTAACATGTCGGATTTGTTATTATGGATTCCTATTACTATTAAAAAGCTACCTGTAAAATTTTAAATCAATTCATGGGTTTTTTCAAAAATTATAGTGACTTAAAATTTGCATGTACTCTTATGGTAATACGTAGATTTTAGAAAAAAAATCGTTTTTATTTTTCCGAGATTTTTTCAAAGGGGTACACCTTCAGATTTTCGAGATTTTCGTTTTTCGTCAATAACTCGTTAACTATTGGCACTAGCGAATTCTTTTTGCAGAGAAATTGTAGATCTCGTCGTTCCCTACAAAATGAGCGTACATACGTCCCCCTACGTCCATCCGTTCGGGAGTTATTGAGGAAAAACGAAAAGTCTTTTTAAAAGTTCACAGATTCGACGGGCGAATTCGCCTTCAGATTTTGCAATTCGCCCGACGAATTTGTTAACTTTTAAAAAGACTTTTCGTTTTTCCTCAATAACTCCCGAACGGATGGACGTAGGGGGGCGTATTTAGGCTCCTTTTGTAGGGGACGACGAGATCTACAATTTCTGTGCAAAANTTTCTAAGCTACATAAACTTTTGAGATTGACTGTATAGCCAATACATCCTTAACTGGAAAACGAGATAAAAGTATAGGAAAAACAAAGGACGGTAGGCAATTATTTTCGAAGGAATTAAGGTGCTAAACAATTAACACCGCGGTGCTGGAAGCCTCTCCGTGGAAATTACGATTCCTTACCGGAAAGAATTAAGAAGCACTTAAGGAGCCAGTGTTCTCACTCGTTTCTCTCTCTGACGGCGAGAGACATAAGCGACTTGGAAACGGCTCCGCGAGGAAAGTGGGTGGATATCGTTCCGTAAGTGCATCACGGGAAGGGATAAAGTTTAATCTTTCGCAACGCAACCGATCGGGATGCAACTTTTCCTCCGTCTGAGAGGAAGGAATTGCAACGTCGGGATCATCTCGGGAATGCCGAGGAGAGTTCGGGCGGCATGAATTATTCAGGGCAACCGGATAGCAGGAATAAAACCGATTCTCGCGTTAAACGTTCGACGACCGTGCCCGATATCCCAATCTCTCTCTCTCTCTCTCTCTCTCTCTCTCTCTCTCTCTCGGTGTTATACACACGCGTTTTTTGTAATTCCGCTATATTTTATTCGGATGTTCGCGCGATTAAAAAGAAACAAATAAACCAGCGACCTTTATGCTCTTCCATGTTCTACGAGTGGGCTATCTAAATTGTTTCAGATATACTTTTAGATTTCTCACCCGGTGCTCGTATCCATATAGAAATCTTGCCTCTAGTAAATTATAGTAACTTTTAATTTTACTCGTAACACGTTGAACGTGACTCAGATAGTATTCGTGCTTTTTAATTATTTAATTAGGTTGTAAAAAATGAATCTCAATTTATACAAGTCTTTATGGTCGGAGGATAAATTAAGTTAAAAGGGGGACGAAAATGTAGGGCATAAACACGGAATGAGGCTCTCAGATGAAAGTTATTACGGATCGCGTGGAAGACGGTTTAAATCGCCCCCGTGATCGTTCACCCGATTGCCGGTTCTTCCTACGCCGCGGATGTTCCTTGACACGCATCGGCCTCGGCGTACATAACCTATTCGCATGCATAACTGAGACACGGAGCGTGAAAGGTGGCGCGAGTTCTTCACTCCATCTTTTCTCCTCTCGTCTCCTTCTATTCTTTCGTGTATTGCGTGCCGTACGAGATTAAGCCGTGATTCAATTTCTTTATTCGCCGGCGATGCGGCTTCCCGACCGTGGCTTCTCCTAACGATAAAAACGCTGCCTATGCTCCCTGACATTCTTATCACTTTAACTCGCGGGGAAAGCGATAGTAAAACAGCTATTGTCGGTCGATCGACGACTAAGATTATGTTTATTGTTACAATCGAAGAATAATGGTGTTTAATATAAAACGAGTTTTATCGTGTATGCCAGGTAGTCGATTATGTTGGAGGACGTTGGAGTTAGAAATGGAGTCGATCGAGTGAAATGGAAACCACTTACCTACCAGTAAATACACTGAAACCTATACTCCGTTCACCGAGAGTCCGGGACTGTGCACAGTTCAGTTTTCGCTCGTTCTGCGCATCTCAATGTATATATATATAATAATATCGTGTATACTGAACCGTGTGGAGGGGGTTCGTTGCGACCCCCACCACCTTCCAAGCTGCGCGAAACGGTCCCACACTCTCGGTGAACAGAGTATAGGTACCTTCGGCTTAGATGCATATAAGTCGACTTGTATACTACATATGTTTGAACAACACATGAATTCTGCTTCAAAACACGTGAAGAAGATGTANCTCAGCCATGGCAGTCCTGGCTCGGATCTTAACGCTCGGCCATTGGTCAGCGCAGGCCCTACGCGCGCTCTCATTGGTCAGCATTTTTCATTAATAATTTAAAAACCATGCTTTACTTTATATTTCACCAAAGGAAACTGTTGTTCAGAAACCACTCTTGTATAACTCATTTTACTGCATATACCAGATAGTCGATTATATTGGGAGAGGTTAGAAATGGACTCGATCTAATCTAGTGAAATGAAAAGCATCTTCCGACTAGTAAACACGTTAACGAGAGAATAGAACAGCTTGCAAAATCCGATGTACGGTTTTTGCTCGAACGAATCGAAAGTGGCGCCGTTGTATTGAACGAGCTCCTATTCGATCTAACCAGAAGTCGAAGAAGAAAATTAACTATTGACCGATACGCGCATCCCAGCCATCGAGCAACCGTTCCCAAGGAAATCTGTTAACCGCTGACAACCGCTTTTTGCCCGGCTTCTTCTAGCCAGCCCCCTTTCGCTCATCAGTTTACTCAAACGGAAGTCATAAATCGACAAGTAGCAAACTCATTAGAAAAGGCTATCCGCGAGCGGTGGAGCCTCCTAATTCGATCGCGCCCAGGAACGTCTACGCGGTCCGACGTCGTTTATCGTCGATCGATTATCGTGCGCATCAGCACAATTCACGGTGCATTATCGCGAACGCCCGAACGGCCACTACGTCGAGTCTCCATCGCCTTCGCGTGAAAAGGAAGGAAGTAGCTAACGCGAGCTCGAGCTCAGACCGTGACCATCCCCAACGAATAGCTTATCCGTGTTTTGCATCGACTGACAATCGTCCGTTGATTAACTAACCGATTGCGCGCGCGCTGCGCTCCCTACGTGCGAAGGAGTTCGCTGCAATTACTCCCAGGGATGATAGAGTGGACTCGTTTTTATTAACGAACCTTCCGACGCTTTTGTCTTTTTCTTGTCCACTCGCTTTCAAATTGAATTACATTTGACGAATCGATCTATCCGGCTGAACCCGGCCGGTGTCTCTATATGTGTGTACTCCGTGTTCGAATTTCCGGTTGAGATACGCTTGGCTCCCGTTGAATTTTTCAAGAGGCGATCGGGCCGTGCTCGAACCAGCGGGACGAATCGAATCGGGTAGAGAATCGATTCGATTTTATGGCGGATAATCGTGGATAGAGAGACGGAGAACCCGCGGGAAAACGATCGTTTGATTTATTATCGTTCGTTACGTCCCGGCCGTGCCCCCGTTTGTTATCTTTATCGAGGATCGTCGAAGCAACGCGTTCGCCCTCTCGAAGACGATCCCGTCTCGTCGAATCGGCAGATCGAAAGTGTTAGTCGACGGGTCTCTAGGTATTACGAGGACGTCTCACTTTATGCTCCTTGATTCGATTCGCTGATTTGTTTGATTTCAGATCAGATTCACAATCCTGTGTCTACTCTTTCGTTATTGTTTTTCCAATTAAAGCGAATCTCCCAATTTCTACGGGTTGTCCTAAAACTAGTGTATGATATTGAAATAGGACGTTCCTGACGAAATTTTAGATAACACTTCCCTTACCGAAAAAGTCATCCAAGGCGTGGTTGAGGAATTATTAATAAAAAACTCCGACCAATCAGGGCGCTCGGTTGACGCGAGCTGCGAATCGGGAGCGTTGGCTCGGATCCGGACGCCTGGCTTATCAACAATCTATCATTTCTCCATTCATTCCATTTGAATAACGATTAAATATATTAATTGTTATTAATTTCCTTGCATTGTTATTCATGTAGTTTATTATTCGTCATTTTCTTAAAACGCTTCGTACCGAGCGGAGCGCTTGNACCCGTATGTATATTTTCCTATGATTTGTTTTAGAATTATAGAGAAATCATAGAGAGTCAACATCCAATGTATTAAACGTGATCGAAGATTCCGTCTTCCTCCTCTTCGATTCGTGCCGACGGAGCCGTTTCTTTTTTTTATCTTTTTCGATGAAACTTCTGATCAATCGCGCGTTCGAGATCAACTCCCGATCTCATCCTTCCTCCTTCCTGAGGGGAGACACGGGCGCAAAGTAGGATTTCCCTTCACAAGCTTTAATTTCGTCGCCGAGGATCGAAGGGAGAACGGAACGGGTGAAAAGGGGCTGTTACAGGGCAAGAGAGAGAAAGATAGTGAGAAAGGGAGGCCGGAGCGTAGGAACCGAGCGTCGTCTGCCGCTAGCTCGCTCAACAGGGAATATCGCGCCGAGGTTGGATGCTAATTAGCATTTTCCAATTAAGGCGGCGAAGGCGGCTGGGTAGCAGGCAGCGTTGCGCGTTCCTCCAGGAGACAGAGAATCGTTCCGTGCGAATTATCCTTCGCGTCGACATCAAGAAATCGTGTTACCGCCGTAATTCCCGACTTTCGCGACTGTTCCGTGGATCTTGCAGGAAACGCGATACACGTTCGAGCGCGTGCTTCCATCGCGTTTCCCTTCGAGTAACGTGCAACGCGCATACCATGTATTTATCCACCTAAACCGAGGCGAAACGCGAGTCGTAGAATTTTCAACTTTAACCGAAGGGATACGAGTAACTCCATCGAAGAGCTCTTCCTCCATGTTTATTATCTAGAGGTTTAGGGATTATTCGATATTAACCCCTTCCGTTCTAGACTCGTCATTTTACCGGAAGGGGTTAAAAAACCTGCACCCGCTGGTAGATTTAGATTCTATGAGAAATAGTTTTATTTTATAAACAACCTTACGTATGACATTTTTAGTTTCTCCGACGAAACCTGTGACCGGTAGCAGCGATAGGGATTCTCCAGTTTGCGTGTTTCCGCGTGTCCAATTACCATTTGCCAATTAAAAGTTGGAGTCGTATATTGGACGGCTCCTCGAGGAGGCCCGGTGGCTGCACGGGGCTCGATTATAGGAAAGTGCGTCGTAGAATGTTTAGAGAAACTTTCAGGGACAGAGAGACAGGGGAGAAAAACGAGGGGTAATACGGGGACAGTGAGAGGCTCTCGAATAGAAAGACGTTCGATGGTCCCGGAGGATGTCGTGGGGGACCTTTCTAAAGGAACAGTCTATGGTTAATAGATTGTCAATTAACATTTTCTAATTAACAGATATCGTTTTTATTTACTGAAGAAAATCAAACGGAAATGATCGGTGCTTTTCCAACTTGAAGATATGTACATATGTACAGATGATTCATTATGTTCCATACGTGGAAGACGACCCAAAGCATTAAAGATAGTAGACAATTTACTCGATATTGGTAAAAGATTAAACCTTTAACGACTGCAAAAGATTGAAAAGGAAGTCAGTGATCTAAATCATGCCTTCTGGTAGGAGACTTAGAATTGGGCATATCAGTATTAACCACATTCACCTCATCACGAAGAAAGACACAAAGAAGCCTAAAGACTACACTAGGTCTCTGAAGTTCCTCAAAGCTTATAGTTAGATAACAATTTGAGATAACAATGTAAATGTATGAAATTTTTTGTCTAAGTATCCCTCAAACAGGGACGTTAATAACAACTGTTGGAACTTGCATTGGCAAAGGGTTAAATCCCAAAGATTACACAAGATTGAAAAGGAAGTCAACGACCTAAATCATGCCCTCTTGTAGGAAAGACTTAAAATTGGACATATCAGTATTAGCTACATTCACCTCATCACGAAGAAAGACACAAATAATTGTATATCCTGCAACTGCGTGCAGGTCGTTGAACACAATTCACTGAATGCCCACTTACGTGCAATTGAAAGACATCAGTCCAACATTTCCAGCTCTATCAGAGAAAAGAACCCTAAAGATTGCATTAGGTCCTTGAAGTTCCTCGAAGCAATCAACCTACTTCATTTAATATGAAGAAATAAGTGATCCATGCTACTGAATAACAGCAATAAGAGCGAATTTATTTATTAAGTTGTTAATAATCATTCCAGATTTTCATGCGATAATAAATAATAAAATTAAGAAAAAGGACGTTAATAAGAGAGTCAGTAAATTAGACGATCGATGAGTTACGATGAGAATTCCGGACCATTTCACCGACGATCACTCATCGTCGATAAATGTCCCCCTCAAATATTTTCTCCGTACTCAATGTTCGAGTCAATTTGATTCCACTAAATGGTACACGAGGTTTCTTGCAAATCTCAGAGGGAGAAGATCTCGATGACTTATCTAATTAATCTTCAATCGTAAATAGAATCACGTTTCACACTGACAGCCC
Organism: Ceratina calcarata; assembly: GCF_001652005.2. Taxonomy (NCBI): domain Eukaryota; kingdom Metazoa; phylum Arthropoda; class Insecta; order Hymenoptera; family Apidae; genus Ceratina; species Ceratina calcarata. The sequence continues at coordinate 70,637 of NW_017176316.1, read as the reverse complement.
AAATAGAAATTCAAGAAATGCTGAAATACATTATCTCTGAGCATGTCGACTAATATAATAAAAAATGATAAGGAATTGTAAGAAAATTTTGGCTAAGGCCATCATCGTCTGTTTAT
>NW_017176316.1:56793-68390 GCF_001652005.2 Ceratina calcarata | reverse complement strand
GCAAAGTGAGCCATGGTTTCTGAATCATTGACGAAAAACACTGACCAATGAGAGCACGCGTAGGGCCCGCGCTGACCAATGGCCGAGCGCCACGATTCGAGCCACCATTACCGTGGTCCTTAGCAATATTTCTAACTTATTGTTTCATTTAAACTAGTTTTTTGATAATAAACGTTATTTTTCTTTGCTAATATTATTATAGGACAGAAGTAGTGACTTATTTGTAAAAAAAGCCCGTGAAGCTTGTTCCGGTTTTTTTAATCAGTGCAGGTAATAGAAATCAGTTCGTACGGTTTACAGGGAGCGGAGTGTGTCTCTCGATAATTCTCGCCGCCGCGTTCAGCTAGCGTAAATGATTTCATTCAGACGTTCCAATTAACGCTTCGTACCTCGTCGTTGCAATCTTGATGACTGTTCGTATGAAGACATGATATTCCCGCGGTATCGTAGCAAAACAGTTTTGAAACCATGTCTCTGGATAATCCTGGAAAACGGTTCGCATGCCGGGGCTGCTGGAAATACACGTAACCGTCTGTTTAATGTACTAGCATTTCGAACGCGTGTAGTATGTATCTAACGTACGATAGGCAGTAGCTTTTAACGATAATTCTCATACGACGTAATCAGATCATCGAGCAAATTTGCAGTTGTTAACGTACTTCGTAATTATTAATCGCACGCGTTTCAGGTAACGCAGGCAATATACGTAATTCCGACGGTAATTGATCCAATTTCAATTATGCCGTTTCCATCGCGACGATCTTTCAGTTTCAAATATGAAACAGCAGACCGATCGAACGGACATTTCCAAAGATCGTTACCAAGTATCGAGTATTAAGATTGTTGAAAGGCTCGCCGCGAAACAATAAATCTCTGGTAGGGGTGTCTCCTTTCAATTAGGTTTTCATCCGTCTGAAGGACGGCTAAAACCGTCCGGTAATTTGATTATTCCGGCGCCATACTTCGACGGAATTCAGAAACGTTGCCGCCTTAGGCTCCGCGGTCGGAGTCGTTTAATTATTATACATACTCCCGGTAACGCGAACCCGGGCAAATTCTCTGGCTGTCGGCAGGTTTCTTGGCTGCTCGGCTAAGACTGTTAAAAATTCATCCTACGTCGGGTCGATGCACATAATAATACAACGCCTTCTTCGCGTCGCTCCCGCGTCTCGGCTGGATGACTTGCCGGCTTTCAACCTAGCCAGCCTCTACTCGCCTATTCCGCCTTCGGCTCGCATCGATGCTGCGGGACGATCGACCGGTTCCATACATTCCGGATTTCCGGCTGGAATTCGCCACTACCTTCGCACCGCATTTCTCCATATCATTCTTACATTTTTCTCGCAACATTTTATTTTTCATAAAATCTATCGTTTTCCTATTTTTATTTTTCTCATCTCTATTTTGTGGTTAACAGAAATTGTCCAGCGAACGTGTTCACAAGAACATGTTGCATGAATAAGTATTTACCTCCTAGTTATCTCTAGTTTTAAAGAACGTACAATCAAATTAGTTACTAGGGTTAAGATCAAGTCACAGGGCTAGCGACAGTGATTGGTTCTCGAATCATGTCATCAGTTTTCTACTTAGTTTGTAGAAAACCTGTTGAGTCAGATTACGTCTGAACCATAAACGATGTTTTCTACAAACTAAGTAGAAAACTAATGCATCAGTCGAGGACACATCACTAACTAGAAGTGACCTTCCCCTTCCTATAGTTGGTCGGTATCCCAGAAAAAGTGTTAGAACCGAAAAGGGGTGATTCTGGAGGTGTTTCTGAACAATAGTTTCCTTTGGCAAAATGCAAGATGATCCACGGTTTTTGAATTATTAACGAAAAACACTGACCAATGAGAGCGCGCGTAGGGCCTGCGTTGACCAATGGCCGAGCGTCGCGATCCGAGCCTACCTGTGGCTGGAATTCTATTATAGTCTTTAAGATCGATAGGTCGATTACGTTTTGTCACTGTCAGAATCAAAATCAGAAGTCACTAGAACAAAATACTATAGAGATATGGCATTGCGGAGAGCATGACAAAAGCACAAAAGTGGAATAGTAGTGAGGAATGAGAGAAGAGAGGAAATCCTCGTGAGGGATTTTTCATAACAGCCCCGGGTTTTTCAAGAAGATTACATCTAAGATTCGCGATGCAACCTTGTGAATCGTACGCGGAACGAAATCGCGTTTTCAGCGTACGTAGAAAGCGACTCGCGACGCAGAAGGTGTGTCCCGAGGCGTGACGATCAGAGATCGGACCATAAAAGCACAGTCTTGCAACGATTAACACGCTAAATGGATCGCGATCGCCGGTGCAACGTGGATCTCGGCTATCGTGCAGCCGCCCGCGCGCACCTCCGAGCCCTAGGCGTGTTCTTCTTCTTTTTTTTTTTTGTACGTTGAGAAAAGGAAATCGAAGTAGACAAGCGGCTCGAAGGTGCAATTACAGGGCCCCTTCGGCGTTGGCCTATCACGAAAGATGATCCGGCCGCTTAGCGGCTAGATAGCCATCGAGACGTTATGAAAACGGCCAGCTGCGCCGGACTCGCTCGCCTCTCTTTTCCCTCGTTTCGGTAAAACAGCACGTAATCATCGATGAATCATCCGATCGTGTAAAGTTCGATGTTCCCGCGCCTCGAAAAGTTCACGTCCATGAAATACATTATTTCAACCGAGTTCATCAATTGCGTCATTTTTTACATTACCTTAACCTCTTGCCATACTTTGACGAGTTTGACTTACGATCTGAATTTAGCCCCAGGCATTAATTTCATTCCAAATGATATCACGAGTGGTCATAGTCTGCTTTAAGTATGAAAAATGACTTGGAAATGCCCAAGAATTTTTCTAAATGTTACAACAAGGGGTTAAGTAGAAAAAGAAGGTCGAGTAGGTCAAATCAAGGACTATTTCAAAATAACTAAAATTCAACCAGTCTGAATTTAGAAAGAAAAAAATGATCGTGGTGTTCGTAGTTTCATTTGAGCCAACCTAACCTACGACAGAAATGGAAATGGAGACGATGAAAATATCGCTTCGAGCAGCGTAATTAGAGCTACCGGTCCTCGTATCTTTCGCCCGCGATTGGAAACTCGAGCGAACGGTCGTGGCGGTACGAAGGCGGGTGTCGGTGACTAGGAGCCGTGAATCGCGCAACTGCGACGACGGAATGGTATAATTGTTTTGTCGAGGTGTGCTCGGTTACACATTTGCAACTCGATGTCTTCCGCTCGCTGACTAACGCGGAGTAATTGGAAACTGTTGTCCGCCAGGCGTTAGCATGGGAAGTTGCAACGGCGAAGTAAGCGCCTTCGAGTGCGTGCAGTTTCTGTTAGAATCGCGCGACTCGCTCCCGCGTGAAGTTGACGCTGGATCTCGGCCGCTGTTTGCGCAATTAATTTGTGGTTATTCGAACTAAACTACGCGTTCAATTAAATCGCTTTTGGGCGCTTTGTTTCTAAGGAAAGAATGAAAAAAAACGTAAAAAACAATGCNTGAGGTTTACAATTTAAAGATAATTATTATTATCTACAAAATTTGATGAGAGACTCCTTGCCTTATGCTTCATTTCCATGATTCTAACAATTCCTTATAAAAAGCAGGGATGACCTTCATATCTCCTTGACTTCTCCACCTATTGAAAAATTAGTAACACCAGATGAGCCTCTCGATATTAAACAATTTTATGTTTCGAAAGTCACCAATAGTTATTCAGGTGGCCTGTTTTAAATGTCTCACCCTGTATAAAAGAATTGTTATTCTACGACGACAGTAATATTGCAATTGAAGGCTATTCGATGAACGCTCTCTCTTACACGATAATTCTTCGATAAAAACTTATTTTCACGTGGGGGTGATGGCGACAAACGTCCGAAGTCAAGGAACCCTGTATTACTCGGTTTGAAAAGTCACGCGGTTATCGCGGCTAGAGCCCGCGCGTGTAATACGTATTCTGGTATTTAAATGAACGTTCGTTTAGCCGGGCCGGAAACGCAAGAAAGTCCGGCATTCAGGAGGGCAGCTCGATTAAATCTGCCGTCGCTAGCGAAGTAGTAGACGGTCGTGAAAAAAAAGGAGTCCGCGGTATTCGCGGAAAAAGAGGCGCGGGCATTAATGCACACGCGAGCCATTACAATCTTTGCACGGGCTTGTAATTTTAGGACGCGTAATTTCTACATGCATTTACGGAGCCCCGGGAGTCACGAGAACCTCTCCGAAAGGGGCTCGTCGCCCGTTTCATTCACTTGGGGATACATACCTATCGGTACGGGCGGTCTCCACCCCTGTAACCGATGGCTTGTACCATCGGACGTTTACGACCGCGAACAGACGATGGTCAAATGCTAAACCAACAAGGGGGAGAGTTAAGTCTCTCGGCGTGTCCCTACGTAATTTTGATACACTTTCGTGGGACAGTGCAGCCATAATAAATTTTTACGATCACATTATTTTTTCTTCGACTAATGCACGGAGTATACACGAAGTTTAGAAAGCGCGGAGTTATTTCCCTCGGTGGACCCCGGGGTAGCCAGCGAAACGGGGGCTGGCCGGAAAATAAACAGTGGCGAGGCAACGCGGGAGATTTATCGTCAATTTCGCAGCATTCTCTGGTTCCCTGAATTTTACGGCCAACGCCACGCGCTACGGGAAGGTCGTTCGTATTACTTAATCGAACGGACACGCACGTAACCTGCGCCCGTTCCCGCCTGAAAGTGGGAGCATAATACTTCGCCTCCCTTTACTGCTGTTTGCCTCTCCATTGTTCCGGTTTGTTGCTCGATCGTGCGAGACGCGCGAGCAATCGGACTATCTCGGATCGGTAACGGGTCACCCTTTCATGCCACTCCGCGTAGATTGATCCTCCTCCCTCCCCCCCCCCGTCTCTCGATCTTCTTTGCTGGATCATTATTGTAGAATAGATCCTGCGGTTAAACCCGTTTTAATCGCAAGAACTCCTCGTGCGTGTAGTCGAATGCTCATTCGATTTGTCGACCGTTTCGTAACAGGATCAGTCGAATACGATGGTTTTTTGTCGGTCGTATAGTGACTCCATGCTTTTGTACAAGAGAATTCTATTAGAGTACTATAATAANATATCTTACACTAGTTTTGAGACATCCTGTATATACTGTTTAAACAAGATTTTGCCTGTTCGATAAAATGATTATTATTAAAATATTTGAATACGCGTATAACGCGTTCTAATAAAAACATGATACAATTCCGGAAGAGTGGTGTTCACCGCGTGCAGTTCAGGGCTTTTTCCTTAAACACGAGAGCTAATCCATAATCCAACGGAACGAGTTCGTCCAGTTCGCGTTCCCGTGCTCCGCCTCGTGGCTCCTGCGACCCTGGCGATCCTCCGGTATGCTCGCTCACTCGTTCGCGTTCCGCTTCTGAATCCTCCGCCAGCGGCTAATCCGCGGATTAACGCGACACTACGGGAATTTATAGTGCGGAAAGACGGAGGAGATGGTAATCGCGCGTACTGAAACTGAAACTAAAGCGCGCGAATTTCTCGACGACGACCGACTGACCGGCTCCAACGAACGGGAATCTAGGGTATACAGATTAAAAATCATCAAAAGTTATTTTGTACAGTGAGTGGAATTACTATAATCGTCTTATTCTGCTGAGATAATCAGAAATAGTTTTTCATTCCTAAAATTTTAATATCCGACATAATTTCCAAAAATTTACTACTTTTGAAACATAAAATTATATACTTTCTTATAATTTAGTATAGTTATGGGCAATTTATTCTTCCTCACACTAGTCGCTCTTCCCACTATTTGTAAATGTTGCGTTTGTATCTAAATAGCGTCAAGCATGATGTAAAAACATGTGTGTTCATCCATTTGAACAACTATTTACGGACGCTTCCACTCGTCGGCCATTTTAGATTTCTAACCAATCACGCTTCATATTAAAACAGAGCGAATTTTAAAATCGTAAACATATCAAAAATTAAATTCTCGGGGTGTAATATAATATGCGTGTTCGGACTAAACAATAGGTCATCGTACTTCCAATATGGCCGACGAGTGGAAGTTGCAGACAGCGAGTCATTTCAACACGCCGGAAGAACACATCTTATGTTTTTACATCATGGTGTCAAGCATCCCTACCTTAGCTCATGCTAAAGGCTGTGTCTCTTGGAGACACTTTCGCCCATGCCTGATTTAGTACTTTTAATGTCCGCGGCTCATGCGAGGCGCGTAGATAGCAGATTTTTAAAGCATCAGACGCAATTACTGTGAAAAATCACCGTGGAATTGAGAATGAACGTGATCGGATCACGAGTCATTCATACCCATCAGTAGATTACACTCTGAACCTTCCCTGACTGTTCCTTCAACCGCTTTACATAGAAACGTATTTTAATACGAGTACACTGGAACCGACTTGGCTCGTTAAGCGAAAGATTCAGCAATAATGGTTTTTCATAGACCCGGGTTTCGCCTAGGGGAGTTCAATCTGGTCATTACAAATTTTATTGAAACGTTGCTCGATTTCAAAAGTGGATTCAGTAAAAAATTCCTTTGACGCTCGATCAAAAGCCGGTGGTGCGGATTCCGCCATTGAAGAAACAGGCACCGCGAGTTAGGAACGTCGTTTCACAATCGAGGTGAATAAAACTCTCAGGCGAACGTCTCGCGTGAACCTCAAAGCAAGGTGTACCTCTGGCGAGAATCTCATTTGGGCGAAAATGGGAGCGGCTGGAACGCGCATCAAGTATAATTTCGGTCAAATGGGAGGATAAGTGACGAGCTCCGGGCATATAGTCGAGTGGATGGTAAAGACGAGGTCGACGTCCCTGGACCATTCGAAAGCGGCGCGCTGAACCTCTGCGAACAGAGCAGCCAGCCTCGTTAATCCTTGGAGTCGCGCATTAAGTCACCGCCGCCGCGTTCCCGACTTTTCCAGCGGAACCCCGGAGAAAAAAAAAAAACGAAGAAGGAGGCGAGAGGAAGAGGGGAGAAAAGAAATCTCTGGCGAGGAGCGGTTCTCGGAAGGAGTAACCGGCAAACGACGCCGCGGCGCGCCGCGTCTCGCAGCAATTAGCGCTTCGCGATCGGCAAACGAGCGAGGACTCGTGTTCCCGCTCGATTATCTCGCCGCGATACGGTCCATCGACTATGAATGAAGCGCGGTCCCGATGGCGCCCCCAACCCCCGTGGGAAAGCTTTCGCGCCCGGATCTTTGAGAAATGACGTACAACGGGAATCCGTGGCAATTTGCTGCCCGATACATCGCCTTCCCTTGCCTGATAATCTACAGGAAATCGTTTCATTAAGGTGAATAATTCCGTTTTTAAATCCACTCCGGATTGCGGCTACTGATCATTTTACTCATGTTAATCAGCGAGATTTGTACGTCGTTTCGAGCGGTCGAGGTAATTACGGGTTCTTACAGCGGTAAGCAGTACCATTCCGGTTATTTATGCATAAATAATTCTACGTCTGTTTTCCCAACTGCGTCACTGTCCCGGTGCTCGGCCTGAGCGACGTTTCCCTCACTCTACCGGGAATGAATCCACGAAGCATTCCGTACTAATCTATGAAATACGGATTTAAATTCTTAAAAAAAAACTGATGACTAAGTTAGGTTAGGTCAAAATAGAGTCATAATAAATTACAATAGTGAGTAAATATGTTTGATGGCGTCAGCAGATAAAAGAACAAGGCTCCTGGATTACAAGTATGTGATAACTTCCCATGCTGTCCCCCACTTTTTCCCCCACTTATGTTACTCATGGTCATTTGGGATATCCCTAATAATGTAATATGTAAGTGGAGAAAGCACATTGAGCATATAGTAGTGGGGAGAGCAACGGAAGAGGAGAAGTTTTGCAGTTTCTGATAGCCTTGGTGATGACTTAAGGCAAGGGCTAACTGATTTCTCTTTACTCCTATGGCGATCCCCACTCCCTGCAGTGGTCACAGTAACTTAGCGGGCTGTAATACGCTCATACCATTCAACGCATCCCCACCTGTGCTCCCGCCCAGGGCCGTGTTGCATATGCAACACAGTTAGCCATGCTTGAGTCTTAAGGTATTGTCTTCATGAAGAGTACAGAACTCATTGGATTCTGGACTCACTTTCCACGCACATATTGTTGTATTCCAGTGAGTAAGGATTCCAATTCCGTGTGTAGATATACAGTTTATTCAGATCGTTCAGAACGTTACAAGAACCGAAGACAGTGTTTCGGAAAGGAAAACCCATGGGAGTGGAAATTCCCTATGAAGAGGTACCCGGAAAAGAGGGTCCTTGGTGACCGTTGCTTAAGCCTTTGTTAGGACTCGTTCAAATGTTGGAATATCCAACAATATATACAATGTGGCACATTCACGTGGATCCAAATAGCAACGAAGCATGGAAAACATTCACGATATGAAGAGAATGAGCTACATTCTCTATAGAAGTGTCCTCGGAATCCAATGAGCATTCAGTACATATCTTTGCTGATGACTTTAAGTATCTCATGGACTGTAAGGGTTAATAAGAACACGTGGAGCGTGTATTATATTTAGAACGCAGTAAACCAATTTGAAGAAAACGCGTTAATATCTGAACCAGTTTATTCAACAATTTGCAATCATCTGGCAGGGCACACACAGCGGCTGGATTACTTGTCCCGGCTCTCGCTTTTGTCCGCGGGGGGATGGGCCGGCCGGATCAATCGACGGCCGAGCCCGCGTCCATATTGAAATCCATAGTTCATGAATTTTTATTCCCGGCGTTCCCTCGCAAAGTCACTCGCGGGTTTCATCGCGTTCTCATTTCAATCCAACCCCTCTTCGCCACTTTCCGCCAGTTCTCGACCGGAAGTTTCGCACCGCCGGACCGGGTCTAACTTTTTCAAACATCATTTGCCTTTGTAAACCCATCGGGCGTTCGTTGCTAGGAAATTGCTTTCGTCGGCAGCATCGACTCACGTTCGCAACGTATTACACGCGTTTGCTACGCGAGTTCCAACATATTTTTCGTCAGGCTTCTATCCTCTTTCTGTCTCCATTTGCTTTTTTTCGGATTCGACGCCAGATCCCGTCGCCATATTGTAAGCCTTTAAAATGCGTGTTTTTTAAAACGCTATCGCCGGTCAGGAATGACATCTGTCCCGTAGGCCGGACAGCGAGCGCTGAAAAACAGCGCGTAGAGCTTCGAATCCTGGAATAGAATAAAATACAAGACCCGGGGAAATCAATATGTATTAACTTGCCGTTTCGTTCGTTGAGAATCACATGTTCGTCGTATGATTTTATTTCAAACAATGTTCCATTAGACATCTCCTCAGGTTGCCATGTTTCTCGAAATTTCTGACTGCGAAACCTAACCTAACCTAACCTGACCACCGATTCTTCATCGGAGTTGCGAACCGAACAGATTGATGGATCGAAAAAGATCTGTACTACTGGTAATTGGCTAGGGAATTTCGATTCATTCCCGCGGTGAGATTCCATTTTAAGTCCGGACCCGATGAATCGCAGGAGCCGCGGGTATAATTAACGATGAGCCGAGCGGGGCCGAGGCTCGATTGGAAAATTATGAATGCCTCGAACGGAATTGTGCAATTGTCGATCGTGACTTTTCCCCAAGTGAGAGCATGATCGATCTACTTGAGAGGCAATTGAGTGTTCCTGCGATTGCCCTCAAGCCCCATGAATGCAGCCCCTCAGCTCTCGTCCGGGGATCGAATGCAGCGCGATCGCGTTCCGCACAGAGGCACGAACGGAACGCCGCCGCTCGTCGACAAGAAGAAATGAGAGAAACAAAACTAACGGGAGTGAACACGGCGAGGCTGGGGCCGAACGCGGGAGATTAGTTTGTGCCGGGAAAAATATGATGCGATTAGAGCTGCGCGCAACCCCTCTACGAAGGGCAGTGAATTCTGAGCTGCTGGTATCGTAAGAGTATCGATCCGCCTTTTAGAAACTGTGTTCCCGTCGAACGTATTCTTATTTTCTCTACACGAGAACGGGAGACTTGAGGCCAGGCGATTGAGAGAAAGAAAATGAATGGCAGAGTTCTTGTTCTTCGCATGAGAGACCGACAGAACCTCATCTCAAGCATGTTTTCTCTATCTTCTATAGAGTCAACAGAAATACATTGTCTATTCTCTTATAGCTACGAGTTCCTTCCGTTTCGATAACTTCTTTTGTTTCACAATCGTTCGTCCAAATTCGTGTCTATAGTAATATTGTGTCATTGGTGGTCGGGCACATGGCGTTACGAATTCTCATGAAATATTGAACACGCCTTTGACCCGTACATTTTCGTAAACCGCTCTGGCTTTACATCTCGCCAGAATAATTATTCATCCTCTTAACGTGCTGTAATTTTCTGTACCCTCATTAACGTACAAAATAGAACGATGGCACCACAGTTCCTCTTCCACCTTTTCATTCTACCCACAGTAATTCTACTATTTTTCCCAACCAACTTGGAACGTAAAAAAAGTTCTTAATCTAATAACCTTTGGATTAATTCGGTTCCCCTGTACTGGGTGGCCAGTTTTATAATCAAGTATTCATGTGTATATAAACATAAATAAACATAATATAAACAAGTATATAATCAAGTGTTTATAGGTATATAAAGATAATATAAACAAGTATATAAACAAGTAAATAAATATGTAAACAAATACAAATAAGTAAAACTAATTTTCGAAGGTCAATGTCATTTCAAGGTCACGTCATTATACATATCAGAAAGTATTTTTTGATGATCTACAGTCTACAATAATAAAGAATATAGTTAAGTGTCAATAAACACCGATGACCTTGATATAAAAGAAACGACCTTGAGAAAGAATTCTTGCCAGATATTGGGTAAAAAATATTTCTCTTAATCACAATAAGTAGAAGAGATATTTAGTTGATCTCATTTAAAAGGACCATTCGGTATATAAAATATGTACTGGCCCGGATCACGTTTTAAGCGTGCGGTGGCGATAAATAAAAGTTAAACGACGCGAAACGTAAACTTCATTTTTTTTTTTTTATTTAAAGAGATCGGCGCGTATGGAGTATGTTACATAAAATTTATTGCTCCAGGTTTATTAGTTTTTATATCATTTGAGTTTAAACGCTGCGTGCGCTGGTCGTCCTCTACCAGGCGTCGTAAATCAGTGGAACTCACGTGAAATGTTTGTCAGCGGGTATCCTCCGAGCTATAAAATATAGAAAAATAGAAAATTAGTATAATTCCTGTACTAGCCATCGATCATAATTTACGATCTGTACAATTTGTACTATTTCAAGAAAATCGTAAAACGTAATAATTTCCAATGTAAACTTTGCACATTTCGATTAAATATAACAAACGTTTTTATAACAGCGATCATGTTGCTAAAGCGAACAGCATGAAACAATCGTGAATATTTTTTTAATACCTGCGTAACGAAATTCGTTCGCATTTATTGTTCTGTTGTTATCCGAACAGATATTTATTTAGCTATTTTATTTTTCCAGTGTAGAATAAACAGGAACTGTGCAAATCGATTTTAACAACTCCATTGTTATTGCTCGATGATTTACATTCAAAACGAAAGGAAAAATATTAGCTTCATATTAAATAACAGCAAATCAAT
>NW_017176316.1:53087-55685 GCF_001652005.2 Ceratina calcarata | reverse complement strand
TATACAATGTGGCACATTCACGTGGATCCAAATAGCAACGAAGCATGGAAAACATTCACGATATGAAGAGAATGAGCTACATTCTCTATAGAAGTGTCCTCGGAATCCAATGAGCATTCAGTACATATCTTTGCTGATGACTTTAAGTATCTCATGGACTGTAAGGGTTAATAAGAACACGTGGAGCGTGTATTATATTTAGAACGCAGTAAACCAATTTGAAGAAAACGCGTTAATATCTGAACCAGTTTATTCAACAATTTGCAATCATCTGGCAGGGCACACACAGCGGCTGGATTACTTGTCCCGGCTCTCGCTTTTGTCCGCGGGGGGATGGGCCGGCCGGATCAATCGACGGCCGAGCCCGCGTCCATATTGAAATCCATAGTTCATGAATTTTTATTCCCGGCGTTCCCTCGCAAAGTCACTCGCGGGTTTCATCGCGTTCTCATTTCAATCCAACCCCTCTTCGCCACTTTCCGCCAGTTCTCGACCGGAAGTTTCGCACCGCCGGACCGGGTCTAACTTTTTCAAACATCATTTGCCTTTGTAAACCCATCGGGCGTTCGTTGCTAGGAAATTGCTTTCGTCGGCAGCATCGACTCACGTTCGCAACGTATTACACGCGTTTGCTACGCGAGTTCCAACATATTTTTCGTCAGGCTTCTATCCTCTTTCTGTCTCCATTTGCTTTTTTTCGGATTCGACGCCAGATCCCGTCGCCATATTGTAAGCCTTTAAAATGCGTGTTTTTTAAAACGCTATCGCCGGTCAGGAATGACATCTGTCCCGTAGGCCGGACAGCGAGCGCTGAAAAACAGCGCGTAGAGCTTCGAATCCTGGAATAGAATAAAATACAAGACCCGGGGAAATCAATATGTATTAACTTGCCGTTTCGTTCGTTGAGAATCACATGTTCGTCGTATGATTTTATTTCAAACAATGTTCCATTAGACATCTCCTCAGGTTGCCATGTTTCTCGAAATTTCTGACTGCGAAACCTAACCTAACCTAACCTGACCACCGATTCTTCATCGGAGTTGCGAACCGAACAGATTGATGGATCGAAAAAGATCTGTACTACTGGTAATTGGCTAGGGAATTTCGATTCATTCCCGCGGTGAGATTCCATTTTAAGTCCGGACCCGATGAATCGCAGGAGCCGCGGGTATAATTAACGATGAGCCGAGCGGGGCCGAGGCTCGATTGGAAAATTATGAATGCCTCGAACGGAATTGTGCAATTGTCGATCGTGACTTTTCCCCAAGTGAGAGCATGATCGATCTACTTGAGAGGCAATTGAGTGTTCCTGCGATTGCCCTCAAGCCCCATGAATGCAGCCCCTCAGCTCTCGTCCGGGGATCGAATGCAGCGCGATCGCGTTCCGCACAGAGGCACGAACGGAACGCCGCCGCTCGTCGACAAGAAGAAATGAGAGAAACAAAACTAACGGGAGTGAACACGGCGAGGCTGGGGCCGAACGCGGGAGATTAGTTTGTGCCGGGAAAAATATGATGCGATTAGAGCTGCGCGCAACCCCTCTACGAAGGGCAGTGAATTCTGAGCTGCTGGTATCGTAAGAGTATCGATCCGCCTTTTAGAAACTGTGTTCCCGTCGAACGTATTCTTATTTTCTCTACACGAGAACGGGAGACTTGAGGCCAGGCGATTGAGAGAAAGAAAATGAATGGCAGAGTTCTTGTTCTTCGCATGAGAGACCGACAGAACCTCATCTCAAGCATGTTTTCTCTATCTTCTATAGAGTCAACAGAAATACATTGTCTATTCTCTTATAGCTACGAGTTCCTTCCGTTTCGATAACTTCTTTTGTTTCACAATCGTTCGTCCAAATTCGTGTCTATAGTAATATTGTGTCATTGGTGGTCGGGCACATGGCGTTACGAATTCTCATGAAATATTGAACACGCCTTTGACCCGTACATTTTCGTAAACCGCTCTGGCTTTACATCTCGCCAGAATAATTATTCATCCTCTTAACGTGCTGTAATTTTCTGTACCCTCATTAACGTACAAAATAGAACGATGGCACCACAGTTCCTCTTCCACCTTTTCATTCTACCCACAGTAATTCTACTATTTTTCCCAACCAACTTGGAACGTAAAAAAAGTTCTTAATCTAATAACCTTTGGATTAATTCGGTTCCCCTGTACTGGGTGGCCAGTTTTATAATCAAGTATTCATGTGTATATAAACATAAATAAACATAATATAAACAAGTATATAATCAAGTGTTTATAGGTATATAAAGATAATATAAACAAGTAAATAAATATGTAAACAAATATAAACTAGTAAAACTAATTTTTGAAGGTCAATGTCATTTCAAGGTCACGTCATTATACATATCTGAATGTATTTTTTGATGATCTACAGTCTACAATAATAAAGAATATAGTTAAGTGTCAATAAACACCGATGACCTTGATATAAAAGAAACGACCTTGAGAAAGAATTCTTGCCAGATATTGGGTAAAAAATATTTCTCTTAATCACAATAAGTAGAAGAGATATTTAGTTGATCTCATTTAAAAGGACCATTCGGTATATAAAATATGTACTGGCCCGGATCACGTTTT
>NW_017176316.1:50437-52646 GCF_001652005.2 Ceratina calcarata | reverse complement strand
ACAATGCAGTCATTTTTACTGCTTTTAGGCAATATAGGTATATACTAAGTTTCAGTCTTTTTAGTGTTAAATAACCTAAATCACAGTAAATATTTTTTCATCCATTCAACTAAATTTGCCCCTTTATTCGACTTTGCAACCCTCCTACAGTTCCCATTTTTCTCTCGTCTCAATTTTTCTTCTTCATCGAATCGCACTTTTCACGATCGCACGTTTTTTTTCTTTATACTACGTCCGTCAGTACGAAACCACGTAGAGCCAGTAGGAGACGGTCTTGCGAGGCGTGCGACAACGGGCCACGCGTGACCGTCAGCCCTCCGGCTTGCTAACAGAGACGTATCTGCTGTCGTCTTCGCAGCGAACCGCTGTCCCCTAATTCCTCGTATCAGGAAGAGACGTGAAGGAAGAGGGCAGGGTTCAGACTCGCACCATCACGCGATGGGGATGCGTCACGTCGTCGGGAGGTTGACTGTTATCCCACCCGGGACCGGTCCCTGTCCCTTTTCCCGTGCCATCACGTTAAAGTACTGCAGCCGACCATCGATTGTCAGAAAGCTCACGCACCCACCTCGCCTTTTGTCTACTCGAGTGGACTCGATTTTTCTAGCTTACCGTCGCGAGACATTTCACCTCGGGTATGATGATTGATTACTTACATCAGTCGATGCTCACGCTCGTCCAACCACGCAAGTCCCGTCGGAAGCCCCGGAATAGGCGAGAGCATGAGAAAAATGTTACAAATGAGGAAAACCGCGATTAGCGTTGATTACACTCTGTGAGAATGAAGGCTCGTGTTTAAGCAGGATTGATTGTGCCGCGGAATAGAATTCACAAAGCTCGACGAAGTGGGATAGAAAAACGAGTTGGCTCGGCTCGGAAAAACAGCGGTTTTCAGGGTATGCAATCCGTTTGGGGGGAGGGAAAAAAAACGAAAGAGTGAAAAAAAAAATAACCGGCTTCCCTCGACTTCCTTTCAATAATTGAAAAACGTTCTTTATCCACCGTGTACAAGCGTGTGTCAATGCGCGATTGGAAATCGTTTCTATTCCTCTCTCATTTATATCCTCTCTCTCTCTCTTTATCTGGTATCACGTTTTATCAGACGGTATGCGGAATCAGTTTGAATAACGGACCACGCGGAATTCAAGAAAGTTTCGCCGATCCGAATCGTTTCCATCCAAAACTAATCAACCGAATTACCTTTTAGCGGATTTACAATCGCTGGACACCGTCTGCTTTCCGATCGAGTACGCGCGCGCGCGCGCGCGAGCTCTGTGACCGGTTCCTATCGATAGGTCAATCGCGGAGCCTGGAAACCATTATCCGGAACGATGATGAACGATCAGGTTCGAGGGCAGGGAAATGAATGTCGCGGGTGGACGAAAGAGGGTGTTGGGGGCGGGGGTGTAATAGAAGGAAAAAGTTGAACCGTACTCTTCGCGGTCGATTTTCTCGAAGCCTGAAAATGGAAGCCCGGTGTGACCACCGGTTAGTTCGTCATCCTGTAATTAGCGTTGTCGAAGTTGTCGAAGGTACTCGAAGCGAGAGCGGCCAGGCCCGGAAACACCCGGCGGTATCGCGCGTGGAATCGATATCTCGATTCCCTATTTTGAACTTCATTTTTTTTAATCACCTAATGCGTTTTTTTTTTATATGAATTAGAGATTAATTAATTTCGCACGTGTTTTATGATATAAATTAGTTAGGAGGAGGTATAGTTTGGAATTATTTCTAAGGCGTGGGAACTCGTTGCCGAAGACAATTCCGCTGTTCTGATTATCCCCTGTGTTCAGCTGCTCGCGCTGCAAGTGGTAATTCGAACTCCTTGTGCATAGAATTCGAGGACAATCGATGTTGCGATACTCAATGTTCACGGTATCCTTAACAGCTTCTGCTAACTACTACTGGTTTGCGAGTTGGACACTTGGAAACCGCAGACCGGGGCCCTCGTCGTCTACTGGAAATTTCGCGGAGACGTAATAATAATGTTACCAATAGGGAGGGAGGAGGGATGCTATCTCGCTGGGGATTTCTATTAACGTGTTTCTATGTTTCTATCTCAACCATCGAACTTTCCACAGATCATTTGGAATAGTAATTGTTTCGATATTTTATGTATTTGTTTATTTATTTCACGGGGTTGAATACAGTTTAAGGGTGTATTGGCTATATAGTCAATAACAAAAGTTTATGTACCTTATGAAAAATG
>NW_017176316.1:24973-50413 GCF_001652005.2 Ceratina calcarata | reverse complement strand
GTGTATAGTATGGTACAGTGTATAGTATGGTACAGTGTATAGTATGGTACAGTGTATAGTATGGTACACTGTATAGTATGGTACACTGTATAGTATGGTACACTGTATAGTATGGTACACTGTATAGTATGGTACACTGTATAGTATGGTACACTGTATAGTATTGTATTGCGTACGTATTGTATTGTATACGAATTGCAGAATCTGAAGGCGAATTCGCCCGTCGAAACTGTGAACTTTTAAAAAGACTTTTCGTTTTTCCTCAATAACTCCCGAACGGGTGGTCGTAGGGGGGCGTATTTAGGCTCATTTTGTAGGGGACGACGAGATCTACAATTTCTGTGCAAAAAGAATTCGCTAGTGTCAATGGTTAACGAGTTATAGACGAAAAACGAAAAACGGTTTTTTGCAATTTACTCGCAAACTGTTGATGCTAGCGCAAAATTATTACATAGGAATTGTAGATTTCGTCGTCCCCTACAAAATGGATCTAAACACATCCCCTTATGCCCATCCGTTTGGAAGTTATTGGCGAAAAACAGAAAAACAGTTTTTTGCAAATAACTCGTTAACTATTGGCACTAGCTAATTCTTTTTACACAGAAATTGTAGATCTCGTCGTCCCCTACAAAATGAGCCTAAATACGCCCCCCTACGACCACCCGTTCGGGAGTTATTGAGGAAAAACGAAAAGTCTTTTTAAAAGTTCACAGTTTCGACGGGCGAATTCGCCTTCAGATTCTGCAATTCGTATACAATACAATACGTACGCAATACAATACTATACAGTGTACCATACTATACAGTGTACCATACTATACAGTGTACCATACTATACAGTGTACCATACTATACAGTGTACCATACTATACAGTGTACCATACTATACAGTGTACCATACTATACAGTGTACCATACTATACAGTGTACCATACTATACAGTTTACCATACTATACNACGTCAGGACTTATAATTTTTATTTGAAGCATTTTTCGAAATTTTGAAAAAATAAATTTTTATACCCTGTCCCAGTCCAGCCGCTCTTCAGGCTAACGGATCGAAGAATATTATCTGGTATCTGGCCGATGTAAATGAAACGATATGTCTGGCGCGACTTCACTTTCGACTCGTAAATAACCCGCGTCGATTTCGCGCGCTACCGGCCTCGCTTTCGATTATTATTCCACGCTCGTTAAAGGTTATTACGTGCACACGCGGCGCGGCAAAGACGCTATCGGGCTTATCGGGCGAATTCGCGGAGTTCGCGTGACTTTCGTGGGCGGTTAATAAAGACAAAGTCCTCGGCCGCGATAAATTACAAGCGACTCCGCGTTATCGCCGCGCTTATCCGCGCGGAATGCCAGGAAAAAGTTGCCCGGCCAATTGAAAGTTAAACGGGCGGTTTCAATCGGTTTGAAATTATGCATTCGCGAGCCGAGCGAAAAATTTGCCGATAGTATAATTAGATTAGAATTAGCGCGATAAAGACGTTGTCACGGCCGCGTGGCCTGCCGCTCAGGCGTGCATAGCGTGCGCGGACCGAGTCGAACGTCAGGTAGCGGTCCGGTAAAGCGAAACTATGCCGGGTAAGCTCTCGATACGGCGATTCGTCGAGGCGTATAGCTCACCGCGACGGGAACGTTAAATTCGCTCGCTGGTAACCGGGAAAAAAACGGCGAACCTCCCCCGGCTTTCGTGCGATTTAAGACGCGAAACGGCACCGCGCGGCGGCGGCTTGCCGCCGTGGAGGATCCGCAGAGTTATGGTAATGGCTAACGTGGATTACACAAGATCGCTGTGCGCGATTAAGGCTTCCGTCACACAAACAAGCTACCCGCGACTCGCGCCGCGCCACCTTTAAATCCGGCACCGTCCCGAACAATCGCCTATTGACCCGTAAATCAGAATTAAAGATACACGCGTTGCAGAAACGAGTCTATATTCGGATAATCGAACGGTTTATGATAGAATGAGACGCGGTCCTGTTCTCCTATGAAAACGGTTTTCAGTCTAATTGTTATTTAACAGGCCCTTGGACCGAGAACGACAGAGTTCTTACAACTTCGTCGTAGTAGCAACGGACAGCGGGAAGTACAACGCCAGGAGTACAAGCATTCTCGTCGAGATTCGAGTGAGCGACGTGAACGACAACGCTCCTGTTTTCGAGGAATACCCTTTCCGTGCACGCGTGTCCATCGGCACACAGCCTGAGAAAAATATCCTGCGAGTGGTAGCGACCGACGCCGACGAAGGGCTCAACGGAGAGATCGTTTACTCTTTTCTTCACGAGCAAGAGAAACCGAAATTCAGGATACACCCGAGTACAGGCGCCGTCACCGCGGCGTTGTCCTTGTCGCAGGATAACGGGAAGACGTATCATCTGGAAGTTTTGGCGAGGGACAAGGGTAACCCGCCGAGGAGCACGCGGGGTTTGATCGAGTTGCAAGTCGGAGATCTCGCAGATTTGGCACCCGTGTTGAAATTCCAAAATGATTCGTACACAGTCGTCGTTCAGGAAAATTCTCCCGCTAACACCGAGCTGATTCAGTTATCGGCGGTTCGATCGGACGGCAGGAGGCAACACGTTTCGTATTCCATCGCGTCAGGAAACGAATTCGGTACTTTCGCCATCGACGAAGACACCGGTCTGTTACGCGTCAACGATCCGTCGAGATTAGACGCGGAACTGTGGACCGACATGAGGGTGAAACCCGTGGAGGAGCAGGGCGAGGACGGACGCACGAATTCGTGGGGGAGATCATTGGAAGGAACTAAAGAAGAACCTAGAGACAGTTCCAGGCACGTGCTCGCGGTGACTGCCAGGACCAGTGGACCGGATCCTTTGGAAACTTACGTGAAAGTCGTCGTCAAGGTTTCGGACGTAAACGACAATCCACCAGTTTTTACTCAGACTCAATACTCGGCGACGGTACTAGAAGGCAACGTCAAAGGAGACTTCGTCGTTAAGGTAAGAATTGGAATATTGAATAAGAATGAAACGATCACATAAATGGTTATAAATATAAAATGAATATTTCGCCTGTGCAGCTTTCGGCGAGCGACGCGGATCAAGGGATGAACAGTAGGATCTTGTACCACATCGTCGACGGAAATCCGGACAACGCGTTCACGATAAGTCTACCGTACAGCGGGATAGTTCGAACGAACATAGTCCTCGACCGGGAAATTCGAGAAAAGTACAGGCTAACGATAATCGCGACGGATCAGGGCAATCCTCAACTGACAGGGACGGCTGCTCTCAGCATTCGAGTGATAGACGTGAACGATAATCAACCAACGTTTCCAGAGCACAGTATCATCTCCGTCTCCGAAGGTGAGTTAACTTTTGTATTTGATCTCCGTTCCCCCCCAAAAAAATGGATAATTTTGAAAATCGATTCGCAATGCCAATTATTGTAAATTAGCATAACGATACGGTATAAAAGTCATCGAGCCTAAAGAAGGAAATGCTGGAGTTAATTACGCCAGTCGTATAGTTCAATTACTGCGTTTGTTTATTCTCGGTGATACAGTCGAAGGCTGACCGACGATTATTAGTACCCGACGCGGTGGCGATCTTGCACATGTAAATTACGAACAGACGCAAATGCGTGTACGCCCGTTTAATATCAACGCGCAATTAGTCCCTTCATGGCCAGGCTGGCGCTCAGTAACGACCTTGTTCTTTAACCTAATTGTCTAATAAATTGGCATCAGGCCGGATTCCATCGGAAACGAGCAATTTCGTTTTCTGTTTCGTTTCTCCGAATCGTAAACTATTTACGAGCCGATTTTATTCTGGAAATTCGTTCGATCCCGAGCGAGGAAGGGACGTTTTCGCGTGTCCATCGTGGAGAACTTCGCGAGGTGAGAGAAAGAAAGGAAAAAGTAAGAAGAACGTTGGAGCAAAAAGAAGGGGTCGAGGGTGGTGGGAGCGCATACTCCCGAAGTATAAAGTTAAGTGGCAAAGGATTTATGCCGGCATTAAAGTCCAACTGTTCGGAACAATCTGCATAACTTAGGCGAGGCTGCGAGACGCCCCGTTACATACATTCTATCTCTCTCTCTTTCTCTCTCTCTCCTTCGCGTTTGTTCTTCTCGGTTTCATATTGTTCGCCCATTGACAGATACGATTCAATGGAACGGCACCGAGCGAAGGTGGCCTCCAGTTTGACGCGTAAGCGCTGCTGTATATATATGAATACGTCGCTGCAATGAAGACGTTAGCGAGACCGTACGAAACGGGAAATAAGTATCGTAGTAAAAAGTAATTGATTCAAGTCTTGCAGACTGAGTAAACACGTATATCAGAGGGACAATATTTTTCCTCGGCGTTGTACACCTGCTCGTACTTATTTTTCTCGTTTCTCTCCTCCTGCACATTTTTCCTCCTCTCGCGCAGCACCGATGCTTCTCGTACACACAGCAGCGCGCGAGACGAGAGACCGTTCTGTAGTCGCGCGAACAGAGAAACGCGAGATCGCTATCTAATTTGCATCACCATAAAACTTAACCGCGGTGCAAACGAGACTACCAGCCGCTTTTCTATTCGCGATGCGCCACTCGATAGAATTTATTTAATACCGACAGAAATGCCCGGCAATGCCCTTTCCAGTCACTTGTTACAACACCGCTGCCTACCGGCTTTTATCCTTTTTACTATCATAGACCCGATTATGGTTTCACGTCCCCTCTGCGACGAAACGTCGACCGGACGACCACCAAAAGTACGAATAATCAACGTGTAATCAACGAGATCCGTGACAATTGAGTAAGATGCCGAGGCTTATCGGCGACGCCTTTGTTTTTGAGCACGCGCGATTACCCTTTGGAGGATTTTAATCGACGGCATCGATCGGATCGGCTCCGAAACTGGCACTGACACGAGAAATCCGAAACAATGGTAGACCACCTTAGACGAGCGCGTTTTCCGTACAAGGAGCACGCCGCCGACGACGTCGCGGTATTTACGCAGCCGATCCGCGAATACCGAGGACCTCCGGTAATCAGAATTACCGCGATACAACTTACGAAGATCGACTGGGAACCCGATGCGAATTTATTATTTCCCTTTCGGTTCAAGTGTTTCCCTTTGAATGCCGAGTCATACCTAAATGGTACATTCCTGTTCGCCAATTGCTAAAATGTGTTAACGGATAAGATGCATAGCGTTCCTAAAACAAATTGCGTTTCCGGTGATTCAATTTCTGTCTGAATAAAGAATGAAATTTGTACGATAGACGATTCGATTAATGGACTCATGATACTTTAGAGACGCAGGCATTTTCTAAACTATTTTATGGGAATCGATCAAATATTTTCGGATTGAAAAAGTTATCAGGCGAGACCAGTGGATTTTCCATATCCAGCGATCGCATAAGATCGGTGGTCCAGATGTTTGTTCCTCTTAGCACGAGCGAGATAAAGGGTGCCGATAACCGGGGATTCAATGCATTTTAAGCACGACTCCCTCGAAGTGTCTTTAACTTCGCGGAAGGCCTCGCCTCGCCTCGCTCTACATTATGTATCGCGAATGATCGTCCGCCGGTGACAAAGTGGCTTCTGGCCGAGGATAAAAAGAGCAAAGGCTCGTGTAACGACGCCATTCGTCAGCGGCAACGGTGTCTGGCATTGCATCGCGAGCAAACTGGACGGTGAACGTCCTATGCTGCCCTGAACGATTTTTAATACCGTCGCATTTTTTTTCACATCTCGCGACCCTTTACCAAATGATTTTCAACGATTTCTGGTCAACGATTAAATTGGCATCAATTTAAATACGAAAGATTCGCGTGTTTAATGAAAATCGAATGCTCGTGCAAATTGTAATATGAATAGTAGTACTTAAGGAACCAAAGGATTTTTAATGATCATCAGCAAGTCGCGGTTTTCAATGAATAAACGAATAAATATTGTAGGTACAGCTGTTGGCACTGTGCTGACGACCATGACGGCGAACGACGTGGATACCTCGCCGACTCTCACCTATCGATTCAGTAACGTGACCAGCCCAGGACCATTCAGCATCGACAGATACGGAGGGAAGGTCGTTTTGCGAGGAAGTTTGGACGCCGAAACGCAGTCCGAGTACAATCTGCAGGTGATCGCCAGCGACGGTATTCATGAGGCAACCACAGATTTGATCGTCCGTGTCAAAGATCTGAATGACAACGTGCCACGGTTCCAGCAATCCGCTTACATCGCTACTCTCCCTGGTAAGTGACTTTATTTAACCCTTTCTTTCACCACATAGGCATAAATCTCGAGGTGCAATGAATTATACAAATTGTATTTATTGCGTTCGTAAAATGAATCCTTGTATATTCTACGCATGAAATTGGGGTTCATAATTTATATTGGATTGCTAAGATGCTGTCTTTTAAAAATTCTAATCAGTATATTATCAGTACATCTATTTTTCATCGAACTCGCGTCGAAAGGGTAGGAAAGGAGGAGTGTTCCTTCGCGCGAAATAAACGCGAGTTTAAAAACTGGTTTTTAGTAGACACACGTTGTCCTGTTGCCCGTGTTCCAAACTCGAATTGACACCGCGCCAAGATAAAGCGCGGGAATGAGAGAGCAAGAGAGAGAGAGAGAACGAAAGGGGTAAGAGCGAGAAGAAGGGGACGAAACAAGACGAAAAGGAAAAATTTGAAGCCGAGAGGAGAGGTTCGATGAAAAGCTAGCTGGTGAACGGGAGAAAGAAAGAGAGAGACGGAGGAGACGAATGAAAAGGAATGGCGAAGACGAAACGGCAAAGGGCGACGGGGGAGAAGAAATGGAGACGGGGAGAATTGCGAACGCCTCGCACATAAATAAACGCGAGGACACCGTTTGCCAGGCAGCCGAAAAGCCGCGTTCGCTGCAACCGCCGGCCGAGATCGCCGGCTTCGAAGACTCTCGAAACTTATTAAAAATACATAGGCCCGCGCCTAATGGTGCGTTTGGGTGGGCGGCAGAGGGGCTACGGGGGAGGCTGGATTGGCAGGAGGTGGACGTGGAAAGAGTCGAAAAAGGGGAGAGCTCCCACGGCGACTGCCTCACGAATTTGCATCTCTTTCTTTGCTCGCGTCTCCGTCTCGTCGCTCGTCTCGCAGATCTCGGCGATCGGGGTGAGAAACGGGATTCTGGGATAAACGTCTTGGCGATTGTCAATGGAAGAGAGTCGGAACCGTTCCGAGCTCTAATTTCTCCTTAACGTTGTTTTCAATTTCTCCCGTTACGGTGGACCGTATTTATCGCGATTAGCGAACAAAGAAGACGAGTTAATCGGGCGATTATCAAAATCGTATTAAACTGTCCGTGAGAGGCGAGATACGTTCCGGGGGAAAGGTGGGATTAATAAAACAGACGGAGAAGAGAATCTGGTAATAAGAATTCGTCGTGACGCGAACACGCATGCTCCACGGTCATACGCACTTCGTAATAATTATAGAGTACCTGTCACTTCTCGGTTAAGGTAGATTCCCTACCTCCGGAGGTTGTCTTACCACCGCGCCTCGGACATCCCCCGAATGGCTGCGGCGGCGCGGCGTGTTTTATTTCGACCTCTCCTCCTCTTCGAGACTCTCTTCCTCGCGGCCCTCCTTCTTTGTCTTCCCTTCTCGCGTTGGGTCCACGCTTGGCACATTAATGCCGAATTATCCGACGATTTGAAACGCATCGAAATGATTTTTGTAGCCGCGCCACGGAGCCGTCCTGCTGGCCCCACGGCTCGGACCGAGCGATTTATATAACTGGTTATTATTTCATACTTCCGTTCAGTCCGATGTCAGGACGGCTTATCCTCCTCCTTTACCGAGAAAAGAAACAACTGCCCGGTGGTGGTGGCTGCCTCGTCAAGACGTACCTTAGACCGAAAAGAGGCAGAGGGTACTTGACCTCGCGCCCGTGATCTTTGTCCCGGGCTTGCCGAACCGCCGATCGATCCCTCAACGTTTCCATCCCAGTATTACGCGTACTCCTCGCGCTATTAAATTTTAACTACACTTAAAGGCAATTTGAATGATTCTCTATCATTCTGAGGCATTAGTAAAATCAATCATTTTATTTTTTTCAGAAGGGAGAGGAGAGCTGCAGGAAATTCTGACGGTGAACGCGACCGACGACGATCTCACGGAGGACAACAGTCGAGTACGATACTATCTGTTGAAAGCCACCAAAGGTTTCTCGGTACATCCCGTGACGGGTGTTCTGACGGTTAATCGTACCGCGATACCCAGGCCTCTGCCCAAAGAGGTGGAGCTGGCCATCGTGGCGGAAGATTACGGCAAACCACCGGCGTCGTCCGTATGCTCCGTAGTCGTGCGACTTAGCAGCCTAAAGAGCGCACAGCCCGGGAAGGAGTACAAGATCGTGGTTAAGGAGAATGCGTTGAAGGGAACCACTCTGATGCGATTGTCGGACGTGGATCTTCTGAACGGTGCCATCGTTGCCGGCGATGACAGCGGAACGTTCGAAGTCTCGAGGGGCAAACTGATTCTGTCTAAAATGCTCGACAGGGAGACGAAGGACAGGTAAGACGGTTCCAACAATTTCATCTTGAAATATTATGCATTTCGATGACTAATAAAATGATGAACGACTTTCAGATACGTTTTGAGACTGGGTTCGAAGAATGAAAACATGACGACGGGATCGTTGGTCGGCGACGAACCCGTCACAGTGATCATCACGGTAGAAGACGTGAACGACAACTATCCCCGATTCTCGGAAGACCTTCACCAAGTATCGATCAAAGAGAACGCGGTGCGTGGGACAACGGTGGCGACTTTGCACGCCAAGGATGACGACCTAGTCGGAAGCCCAGCCGCGAGCCTGGTTTACGAGATCACGTCCGGAAACGACGCCGGCCTCTTCAGGGTGGATAGGACTACCGGCGCTGTGCTGGTGAACGCGACCTTAGACTGCGACCTCGAGCCGGATATTCATCAGTTGGTGATCATGGCGTGCGACAGCGACGCGGTTTCTCCTCTATGCGCCGTCACCAAGCTTCAAATTCAGTTGGAAGACGTGAACGATAATTCTCCGAAGTTCCCCGTCTCGGAATACCTTGAGTTTGTTGGAGAAAATGAACCGATTGGAACGACTGTGTTCTCGGCACGTGCCTCGGATTTGGACCGCGGTATCTTCGGCTCATTGAACTATTCGATCGTATCTGCTGCCGCGACGGGATTCTCCGACATCGACGACAGTTGGAAGCTGTTTGCAGTGGACGGAAAGTCCGGAACGGTGACTACACGTGCGGTCTTCGATTACGAATTGAGAAACAGATACGCGTTTACTCTGCGGGCGACCGATACCGGTGGACGAACGGCAGCTGTCAGAGTTCGCGTGGAGATCGAGTCCAGAGATGAATTCTATCCACAGTTCACGGAGAGAATGTATAGATTCGGAATCAAGAGCGGAACACAGGTGCTTCCTGGTACGGTGATCGGCCACGTAACCGCGACGGACAGAGACAAAGGGCCCGACGGTCGAGTCGTTTACCAGTTAACTTCTCAACATCCTTATTTCAAGCTGAACCGTACCACGGGCGCGTTGATCGTGAAGCAAAAATTGATACACGTCGATATGGACGTGGAGGAATCGTCGAGATTGGTAGTTAGCGCGAGTTCCGGTAGACAGGGTTCCTTGTCGAATATGACGGTGGTAGAGATCACTTTGACGGACGATAACGATATCAACGAAGCCCGTGGCGTCACTGCTTTGGCCAACCCGACGAACGTAGGCTCGAACATGGCCGTTGCAGCAACGGGAGGTTTGGCCGACTGGGCGTTAGGCTTGTTGATCGCTCTACTGTTACTAGTCGTCGCGTTCGGAGCAATCTTCTTGTATCTTCACATTCGAAACCGGAGGCACAAGAAACCTGGCACGAAACCAGGACTAAACGGAGAGAGCAACGCCACTGCGTCGAACAGCTACGTGGACCCGAGTGCCTTCGACACTATTCCCATCAGAAGCGTGACCGGAGTTGGCGCCGCGGGGAACGGGGGCTCCGGAAACGGAAACGGGACCGGAGGTACGGCTTCGTGCCAATTTGCGCCGCCGAAATACGATGAGATTCCGCCGTACGGTACTTCCGGTCAGTCCGGACAGCAACAGGCCACTTCGGAACTGTCTGGTAGTGATCAGTCTGGCTCGTCTGGCAGAGGATCGGCCGAGGACGACGGAGAAGACGAAGAGATTCGAATGATCAACGAGGGTCAGCAGACCGGAGACTCGGCCAGCGATTTGTCGGTGCACAATACTCAGGAATATTTAGCCAGGCTAGGCATCGTGGATCCTCCGGCCGGTACACCGAGGAGACCACCGGAGGCTCTGCCTCTCGACAGTTTACACCTGTTCGAGGACGAGGCTGCCACCGAAGCAGACATCGCGACTTTGATTTACGGAAAGATCGGTGAATCCGGGAGACCGATGTCCGGATTGGAAGTGCCCGGTGGTCCGTCGATGAACGGTTCGTTGAGTTCGATAGTTCACAGCGAGGAGGAGCTCACGGGTTCGTATAATTGGGACTATTTACTCGACTGGGGTCCGCATTATCAGCCGCTGGCTCACGTGTTCAGCGAGATCGCGAGGCTGAAGGACGACGCGGCCAGCGTTCAAAGCGGAAACTCCGGGAGCAGCGGCAAGACCAAGTCTGTACATAAAGCTCCGCCACCGCCGTTGCTCACTTCCGTTGCTCCCAGATCGTTAGCTGCCCCCGCGTTAGCCAGAGGCATACTTCCCCGGTCCCCGATCAGTCACGACGCTTCTACCTTCCCATCCGCGGCCTTAAGTCCAAGTTTTTCACCGTCCTTGTCACCTCTCGCGACCAGGAGTCCCAGTATCAGTCCTTTGGTGCCACCCACCACGCAAAGGTCCAGTCAAAGTGCCAATAGGGGTATTCCAGTTACCGACGCCGAGCTGAGGATTTAAGACCCGCCCGACGACGATACCTCGATACATTCTCGCGATTCGGTCAGGTATTAGTATTAATCTCGCGGTGTTCCGAGCGATAAATAAATAGACTGTGTGATACCAGTGTGTGCAGTGTGTTGTATAAAATAGAGACTCTTAAGTTGACTGATCTTCGACGGGATTCTCGAAGGTGCCAATCAATTTTATCTCGTGATAGGCAAACGCCTTATTTAGTTTTAGAATCGGAGCGAACGTTCTTCTTCCGTTTTGTAGATAATCTCGCAGGAATCCTAACGCACGGCGCGTCTATGATGAAGAGCAGACGTTTGAACTCGATAGCTGAATAAAATACTCGTGGTTTGTCTTCGTGTAAATAGGGTACGAGATAAGTAATCGTGTACATAATACTCTTGCGTAATTATAAAATAACGACGACGTGTTATAATCAAAAGATAGACTGCACTGATTCGATGTTCGTCATGCCATGCGCGCGGGAGATGTACAGTGACGGGGTTGATAGTGTGGCGGACGTGAACGGACTGATCGTTTTAATTAATTAATTGATTAATTATTCGCGGACACGCGACTTCGAAATCTCTTCTCACTCCGCCTTTCGAATGTAATTTCGATGTAACGAAAGGCTCAGCCAGGTACATACCTATACATAAATTAGGAAATAGATATGTCATATTTTGTATAAATAAAAGACGCTCTTTGTACAAAGACTCCCCTGTGAGCCAGGGATTCGCTGCACGGCGAATCTTAAATAAATGAATTTTTTAGCAAATCCTTGTTCTTCTCATTTCACTGAAAACTGAAATATCGATCGCGCGGAGATCAGAGATTTCATTACGCCCTCTTGATTTCAAACTGTGAATCTGGGAATGATCGCAAAGATCATATTATATTCTTCTTACACGATTAAACATTAACATATTAAATATTGTGCTTTAACTCTAAGCTGAAGCTCAAGAAAAATCCACAGTTTCATATAATATCAATTGTATCGGTCGATCATCGTTCACTTTTATGAAATGCTGAAGATCAAAGCGTTTCATAAGACTCGTGGAACTAAGGAAAGTCACCCGTTCTCCAGGGATTAAACGAGAAAATAAGAAAGGGAATTTATGTCTGTCTACGAACGTGAGACACAGTCCTCGTGGTCGGCGCGCCAGGGGGTGAAGCGAAGAAGCTGAAAACGGTGGCTCGGCGCGGCGTGGCCGTCGTCGACGCGGCGCTGTCCGAAAAATCAAAAATAGCCGGTTTGCCAGTCAGTGCGGCGATGTCGACGGCGAACGACGACGTTTCGACGGTACGGTTCGACCGGTGGTGGTGGTGCTGGCGGAGACGAAGGAGGAGTAGCTGTACCTGCGGGCCGACGACGATGCCGCAAGGATACGCGAAGGCGATCGTCCTTCTCGGTGTGCTAGCGGTGTTATGCGCCCTCCTGGGCACCGTCGAGGCCGTCGCGAAGACGAAATCGGACGAGCCTCGGCCCAAGGGTGGCCACAAGGAAGCCGAGCCTGTCATCGAGGAAGTCAATGCCAAACAGCTCGAGCGGCTCCTCAACGAGAAGGATTTTGTTGCCGTGTACTGGTGTAAGTGTCCCATCTTCGGTTCGAAAGAGGCTCCTTTGCTAGGTCCCTCGTTGCACGCGAGAGGGAACGTGGTCCCGGATAAATGGCTATAGTTCGGTGTCTTCAATTTTTGGAACCGTGTCACGAAAGTGGATTCAGGGAATGCAAAATCGACGCGACGTCCGCCGACACGTGGCACCGACTCTTATGTAACCCGTCCATAACTCGAACCCTTTTGCACATAGCGAATTCTTCCTCGGTACCTCGTGCTATGCGTGTCTCTCCTTCTACTTTCTCTGTCTCTCTCTTTTTTTTGACTCTCGCATTCCTCTCGGTTCGGCGACTCTACCGTGAGCTGGCTCTCGATCCTCTTCCAACTTTTTATCTTCTAAAAGAAATCTGGGTTACGATCCGAAGAAACTAAATTAAGTGACTGCATCCGAGATGACGTTCGCTCTCGATTTATTTCTTCGTCGAAATTGACGAATATCGACGCTAATCATTCGAAGAAGTACATTTCGATTTTCGATGATCGTTGATAATCGTTCGATTATTTCACTCTTCTCCTTTGGCGCGTCCTTCGTCTTCGTTGTTCTTCTTGGCAGGAATTACATAATCCGTGGCAGTGGTGTAGTGGGTGTCGATGAAAGCCAGAACCGCGGCACGCGATTCGTCATTGAGATCGTTTTGCGTGCAAAAGGCGACAAGTGAGACGTCAATACGGACACGGTTTAACGTACCGAGGCGGGGACGCGCGTTCGTGCGTTATAAATAAATCTCCCAGCAGGAGATTGACGCCCCTGTTTCTCGTCGAACCCTTGTCCCGACGCTATCCCCGCAGACAAATGATCGCAGCGCTCGAATCGATTTAACATTGTAAAAGTCAAATTTCGAAACCAGCCATGCACGCAAACGTTTTTATTTCAATTCTCCGCCTCGGTCCGTTGACGTTGATCGAGCGCCACGGTGCGCGGTGATCACGAAGAATATTCGTACACCGCTGTGTTTATTTCGGCATTCGTCCGTTTGATTGATTCAAATGTACTTTTCAACGATACTTCTTT
This sequence comes from Ceratina calcarata, assembly GCF_001652005.2. Classification (NCBI taxonomy): domain Eukaryota; kingdom Metazoa; phylum Arthropoda; class Insecta; order Hymenoptera; family Apidae; genus Ceratina; species Ceratina calcarata. The sequence continues at coordinate 36,869 of NW_017176316.1, read as the reverse complement.
CGTATAGAGACGACAATTACCAACGAAATTGTTACGCGCTTATTGCGCTCACGACGATTAACAGGTATTGAATTCCTTCCCTTTGCCAAGAATGGCTAGCAGGACGAACCGTCTAGAAACGGACGCGAGCTTTCTTTAATTACAAAATTGGTGAGTCAAACGCGGGGTTGCGTCCGGATTTGAATATAAATCCGACGGTCACTTCGCTGCAGCGACCACTGACTCACGACGTCGTGACGCATGAAAGCTGGCCATGGTGTATTATAAAATTAGTTGATAGACGGCTGAAGACTGACGCTCTAATGCAGAAACCGAGCGAAGTATATCGTAAGAATATTCGGATTTAATAAGGGCTAGAGGCTCGCGAATGCATCTGTTGACAACCTGTTCCTGGCGTGTATGTACGTTACGCATATCGACGTATGCCGCGTTCCTCTCGCGACTCTACCCTGAATCACGTTTTCATAATACCGCCTGACGTAACGCGAACAAGACGAAATAACCGACATCGAGCCATGCCAACGAAATCATACTAAACCAGTCATCTTTGAATCTTTAATTTAGTTCATTTTCTTTACTTAAATCCGATCCTTCATACCGATTTGACAATTCCTTTCGGAGTAACGATCCATCGATTCTTAAATCTTACGTGATTTGAAAAAATGTAACAAAACCGTTCGTTGCTTTTGGATACTTAAAATGTTTACACGAACCACGAAGAGGGAACGTATGACGTTTACCGCGATGGTCGTGGTTGGATAATAAAAACGAGGTTTTTCTTTCCTCCGACTATCTTCGACGTCTCTCCGTGACGTAACGAAGTGACTCTGAAAATACACGCGGCGCGTCGGGAACGTTTCTCGCGCCTCTTCCTCGGCCCTGATGCCTCCCGTAAAAATAGTCCCTCGCACGCAGAGAGAGAACTCTTTCTCCCTGCGAGCAACATTCTCTGTCCCGGTCGGTGCCTAGCACGTGAATTATTATTTCGGGAATTTTTATCGGTAGCCACCCGGTGCGGCCGGGGTTCTGGTCGATCGCCGGTGACGAGAGTCCGATACTGCCTCTTGAAGCTTGCCGCAGCAAGGCCGGCGCTCCGGTAGCCGCCGCTTTTAGCACACGTTCGGGTTATTTTAGCGCTTGCCGCCAAGCCTCTCACTATCGTCTCGTCTGAAAACATGCTGTCCCCGACCACCTTGCGACCGAGAATCGTCCCGATCGTCTCTCGGCGACCTTTGACCCTGGCGTTTCTCCGGGTGCGAAGGGTACACCCGGTTCGAGACGACAAACCCCGACACCCGATGAACTCCGGGGGCAGACTCGCTCGCGGAGACCCAGACAACGAGCTCGAGATGCGAGCCTATTTCCAGCCGCGTCTTCGTGGCGAACAAAAATCTTTATACGATCCTCTTGTGTGAATGTAAAAATATTTTCGGAAACGAAGTACACACAACTCACGAACGCAGATCGTCGATTCATACAGAATTTGGAGAGCTAACAGCAGCGCGGATAACCGCGATGAGGCAATTATGAAAGAGCCGTGACGCATACCGGAAGACGGTCGAGAGCAGGTATTTTCAGATGCGCTCCCTCGTTTCGGACTTCCTGAAAGACGAGCTCTTTTCGTCCCGTCAATTAAGAAAAAGATTCGCTTGTACCTTCCCGTGGTACAAACGGGACAATTACTCTTTGAGGAACCACTTAACAGTTCTGTTCTCCGTGCGAAAGCTTCATTATGCATGATTTATGGCGGTATTAACTATTAATTGAATGAACGGTTCGAATCGGACGCATAAACGTAGAAGACGGCTGCTGTGCAGCGTTCGTTCTACTAATAAACCGTTCCGTTTTCCCAGCTGTGTGCAGGTTTAAATGTCGTTTCGAATTTCACTCTGATTAGTCGCGAACGTGAAATCGGCTAGGTTTACTAAAACATTGTTATGCGGCACTGATTTACGATGAGCTTTCCGACGTTTGAAGGCGTCGTCGCTACCAAGGCCGAGCGTCGAGCCACGAAACAGTTGCATCTTTCAGAAATTTGACTACGTTCTAAAATTGTTTCGCGTGAAAAGCTTCCTTTGTACAAGACGTAAATAATGTGAGGCCATGAAAGTTAGAAGTTATCAACAATTCGTCTCACTAAAATAATCTAAAGTGAACGATCTATGATTCCTGTTTATTAAGCAGAGAGGAAATTATTGAGGTAAACAGAGTGTGTGTCTCTTGTTTAGCGAACGTCGTTTGGCCACCTGTCCGCGACTTAATTTAATTACCGGCTTGCCAGGAAAAAGTGAGAATGAGAAAATTGCTAATTCAGTGATAAGCACGGCTGAACGATTGCCAACTATTTCCCGTTGCTCGGTTATATATACACGTGATACTATAACGCTGTTTATTCAGAAGTAGATGGCCGCGTCGGTGTGTTTGCTTTAGCACGTCGTCGCTACTTTAATCATGCACTCGCACGCTGTTTGATTTTTCCTGTAACAACTTTATTGACCGGCGAAAATGAAAGCTCTCCGCCCCCGTCGCTCTTAGGTATTTAAAAATAATACAGAGTTCCTCTCACTTCGCTGTTATTCACCGAAAGTACAGAATCGAATGGGTTTGAAACTTTTTTTAAACTTTAGTGATACTCCGACGCGTACTGTGGAGGCGAGTTTATTTGATGGCCACGAGTGAGAGGCAATAAAATCGTCAGAACTTCATTAAAAAGAAGCTATGAATTCAAACAGGCAGGGATCTATTAAACATAGAAATTTGATAAATCTTTCAACAATTTTGCAATCTATAGTGGCGGCCATGTACAGGTCGTTGTACTTTTCATTCGATCCGTTCTACATTTCCAAACATTTCTTAAAGCATACACCTGTACGCTTGAAGGATAATAATTGGTGCACGTGCTGGAACGGCCGTGATGGGACTTGAGAGATCATGCACGGGTCTACCTGAGCCGAGGCACAAGCTCGAGGCACCCACGCGTTGTCCCAAATCGTTAGTTCACACTTCACACTAGCGAGGCTCACCAATACCGACACAATCGCGACCCACGCGTCTACTCGTGACAAGAAATACGGCCGATTAAATGGCTATCTTTAGAGCCGGGCTAGGACCCTGAGAATATGCTTCGAATGCTTCTTCCGGTATAAATAAAACCATCGACTGTGCGCTCAACCCTTTACGCGAGGAAAAACTCTTTTAATAATCTCCTCGAGGTTCATCCTCCCTCAGAACTCGATTCATGTGATTTTGACATCAAGATTTTCATCGTTTTCCATTGGTTTCGTATAGATATTCGCATCTCTGACCTCAGATCTCTTTTCGATCGGTCGTTCGATCTTATAGATCGCCAAAGTCTCGACTCTCCGATCCATGAGCGAAAACGCGGACGAGTAAAATGTCGCGATGGACGGCGAGGCCGTTGGTTCTCGTATTTTTAGTGGCTCGTAAACTAGGCACTGGCCGTCGCGTCGTCGTCTCCGTTTCTCGCTGCGGCTGCGTTTTGCAAATGCAACTTCTCTAATTACAAGTATCCTCTCTTTAATGTCGACCGCGAAACGTCGGGGCGCGAGCTCCTCTCCAGTCGAAGTGGAATGATCAAGGCCGACGTGAATTCGCTGCGCGTATTCTTGCCCGAACGGTGATATCATTTTCTAGCCGGAGCTATTTAGATTGACACGCTTCTGTCGGTCAACCTATCGCCCGACCCGACGGGCATTGACGGTGATGGACGACCGATGCAATTCCGAACGAGGGTTCTCGCTCCATTTAGCATCGACAGCTCATTTAGCCGTAACAGTAGTTAGCTTCTATTATTCGCTACTCGAGTGGGCCACCGTCACGTGGCATTTCCTTGAGAACGGCGATCGTATTTCCAGGGACGCGCGATGCGCAGGGATGATCAATGGTCTACGCGTGAAATCGGGTTCTAGCGTATCGTTTATTTTTCGTTCCCGATTCGACGATCCACTTGGGAGTGGAACGGGTGGGTGGATACGATAGGAAATAAAAATAGAATTGTTTTGTGTCGCTCTATTTATATTTGTTTGCGAGACTGCACCACCGGGAGGATCAGTTGGAGATCGTTTCCACAGACGGCTGTTCCTCTGTTCTACGCGGAGGAAATCTCCTCGAAGCGAGAGAACAATAAAATGATTTTTAAAAACTGAGCTATACCCATCGTTTATGCCTCCTCTGGTAATCAAGAAGAGAGGAAAAAGAAAGTGATCCTATCCTTTTAGAGACTCGTTGCAGAGAATGCAAACTAATTAGACACGCTTTTTCCTTCCATCTTCCACGTCGATTAAACCTATCGCTTTTTAGAATGAGGGAGAAAGCAAAAGAAGCAAATAAAGGGATGAGATAGGCACGTGATTCGTCCCGTAAAATCAAACACCGTTTCCCCTTTACAAGAGTCCTGGTATGCCACGCAAAAATAGAATCGAACACGAGAACAAGAAAGAGAAAGACTGAAGAAGGGAGTCGAATCCACCTCTCGCAGGCTTTGTGGCTCTATTCTGAGGACGCGCTAGCCAAAAATGGCTACGTCCACCTGTTTGCTCGTTTCCCTCTTTCTCTTCCTCTCTGCGCGACGTTAAAACGTGATCCCGATCCATCCGAGCACGAGGGAACGAGAAAAATCGCGGAGACCCGTTCCGTATCGAATCATTGTAACCCAACACCCGCGTAACTGGTCCTCGGGGCAAAGACGGTGCCGGCCAAGAGCGCTTGGAACTGCCAAGCCGGCGGCGATAAGCATAAAATTCAGGATTAGTTTTCCTGTAACGCAAGGCCGTCGCCAAGGCCGATCGGAGCCGAAGTAAAGATCGACCTTGTGTCCCTCGTCGAATCATTTTTAATCCCACCGTCGCGAATGTTTCATCTCGACGTACCTTTCCATGAACGCAATCCTGTTTCAGATGCGAGAAGTTGCACGACATGCGACAAGGTGCTGGCCGAGCTGGAAAAGATCGACGACGACACGGACCACTTCGGGGTCGACTTCGTCAAGATCAACGACAAACGACTGGCCAAGCAGTACGGAATCAAGAACTTTCCAGCCCTCTCTTACTTCCGCGAGAAGGAACCGATCATTTATGAAGGTCAGACTACTCTCCCGGTTGAATCATTCAACGAAAAAGGAAACTATGCGACGAACAAAAGCGGATAGTAATGATTCCTAATGGCTGAAAGTTCGCCAAACTTTTATTGGAATCCGGCCGCGATCTCGGTAACCTTGCCAGGTATGAGAAACAAGGTTCGAGACTCGCCGCGGCTCAGTACTTGACCCAGAATCCGCGGAACAATTGATGGTATTCTAGAATTTTCTGATTTTTTCTCAGTGACACGAGTCGATGATGAGTCAGACGGTATATATTTTTCCTTTTAAATCTCCACTCTTACAATGGTTCATCTCTCTGCTAATTATGCATAATGAAACTGTCTAATAGCAAAACATGATCCAATCGAATACGTTTCGTGAGCACGGAAGAACAATCTTATTAATCGCGGCTGGTCTCGGATTTTCGTTACACGTTGCACCGGTCGGACCACCTTCGCGATCTGGCACGGGTCCCAGCCGTTGGTATTTCGTTCGGTCAGCCTGTAGAACAGTGACGGTCGTGTGTCCGACTTTTGTCCGACATACACCACCCCCGACTGTTGAGCGAAACCGCGGACGCCGCGACGCGATCGTCGGCTGACGGCCACTGACACGAGAACGGACCGCCGCGACGCGACGCGACGACGGAAATTAATAGGGTAGAAGGAATGTCTTACGTAACAGTTCGCAGTTTCATTGAAATCGATCGCCGCTCTGATTCTCTGTATTTAGATCCGACGAGATCGCTGCACCTTTTCCACGATTCAATTCTGCTTGGGTAGACGCGAAATGAAAATTATAAGAGAGAACGGGAGGAGACGCGGCAATGAAATTGACGAAAGAAATTTAGAGATCGGACGCAGTTGGACGGGCAACGCGGAAGCGAACCGAGTACAGGTGTGATCATCAATCGCGCCACATTGTGGCCAGTAAAACTGGCAACGCGATCGCTGCGAATTTATTAATCCGATCTTCCGAGACCCAGTGCTCGGTGGAGTAAAAAAGAAAACGATAGAATTAACTTTCACTCGTCGAACAGCTTCGGCTGATTTTCCGTTCGATGATGTAACGACAACTCGCATCTATTTCCATTGTAGCTAATGCAACAGGGGCTATTTTCGACGGCTCGGGATGTTAAATAGATGCGACAGGAAGTCGCGATCGAACGATATGTACATTAAAGTTGTACGCATGTAGAAGGCGTAGAATTGGTACAGGGACGACTGTACCATCGCCTATTAAGCAACTTTAATTAGACGTGACTGTAGAAGTTATTTAATAATAAATAGATCACGTTGAGGACTAGCTCTGTTTCTCAATCGTGATTGGACAGAGACTGTATGGCTTTGCAATTATTGCAGGTGACTTGATGGACGAAGAAGAAGTTCTGGACTTCCTGACGAGTCTGGAAGCGATGGACCTGCCCGATCGTATCGAAGAAGTGAACTCGAAGATCTTGGAAAAGATCGTCGAGGACACCGAATTCGTGGCAGTCCTCTTCTGTGAGTTCTCTCTCTGATCAATTCCAAAACTACCTTCTACTTAAGTTTCTTCTCTCCCCCAAAAGCACCACTTTAGAGTAAAATCGTCTCGAAGGTAAAGGAAATAAAATGAATTCTTCGAAAGAGGAGACATTCAGAAAAGACATTCGATACCAGCTATGTACATACACGTTGTAAATATATCTGAAACACACGTTCGTGTACGTTCGATCGAAACGATTCTTGTACATAATACATATATATGCGACACTTTAATTATTATTATTTTGTTGTCTCACTAATACATCTGTGCAGACACATTAACAGAGCTTTCTACCAGAGATTCCAGCAGAAACTCGGTCGCATTAACACGTCGTGTTACAAGCAACGTTTCTTTGGTTTTATTTTCACTGATGTGCGAGTATTTTTTATCACGCAATGATACCGAGATCGGTATCGGGATCGTTACACAGTTACTTCTGTAGATACTTTATCGATCCTCTCATCTTTATCCCGGCTCCCGTCCGGCCTTAACGCTCCGTTTAACTTTGAACGAGAAGAACGATTTTCAAGGACGCTTCGAATCGGTTCGATGAAAATTTTTCTTCGTTCAAAAGAGCGCAGTGAACATCCCCCTACTACCCCGCCCCCCTTCATTGGTATTCGTCTTTTTTCTGCAGTAAATCGTAATCGTCTGTTGTGATACAATTAACGCATCGCAAAATGGATTTACCGTGGCAAAGTCTGTGCCTGACCTTATCGAGTCTCTCGTTAAGGAAGTATAAAAATTGCTTCCACTTTGCGATTCGAACACTTACAACATACTTGTAAATAATACATATATGTGAAACGTTCTTGTGTGTGTTGGTATGGATAGGTCCGGATACGCAGCGGTGTGCTGGCGCCGGTTCTAGTAAGTACACATTTCAACTCAGCACAGTAATTTGGTTTGCAATGCTTTGCCCTCTGTTCAATATGTGAGCCATTATATTTAAGAAACAGACATTTTTCAATTAATATTTTTACAAGACTGTATAATGGAAAATAAAGTATTCTCTTAAATACAATGGCTCGCAATTGATGCTTGATTATATGTTTCCATGTACGTGACTACACTTCCAATCAACATAGTTAACAATCGACTCTTACTTTCAAGTACACTGCATTACTTTCAGCAACTATCTTTCTATCTGATTAGTGTAATAAAAAAAAGGATTGAAATAAGAAGGTGACAATGAAGTAAGAGAATCTCTGTTGGAAAAGTACAACATATTTCCCAATTATAAGCGAACAAAACGGAGTATTCAATTATGTACTAATTTTTTGCCCCGGAAACATTTAAATATATTTAGTATGTGCGTTTCCCCGAACCCCCCTAGAATAGAAGGAATGCGTATTATAACTGAGAGGAATTTTTTATACTAATCCGAGAAGAAGCTCCTCTATGAAAGTATAATGTAAAAGTATTTTGTCACCTAAAGTACGACCAACTTGGATACTTCAAGGATTTTAACCCGGTCTTTGCCCGAAACGGATTTAGAATACGCGAAATTCGAATAACATCGTGTTTTATTTTAAATGGGACAGACAAGCCTGACTGCAAAAAGTGTCTGAAGGCCCTTCAAGAGTTGGAGAACATCGACGACGAGGCCGATCAGTTGGGTATCGGTTTCGTGAAGATCGCGGATGAACAGCTCGCCGATGAATACAATCTAGGCACTCTTCCCAAGCTGGTCTACTACAGGCATCAGATACCTATTATCTACGAACGTAAGTATTATCATGCGTAGAAGAACGAATTTTATACTAGAGATTTAGGAATACAATCTTATATACGTCTGCAATCTTTGAAAGAGAATAGGGCTTTGTCTGATCGGTGAAAAATTGTAGAGGAGCTCAGCAGAGAGGAGGACGTGCTGGAGTGGCTAATAGCGAACAAGAGCACGGGAGACGAAGAGGACGTGATCGAGGATGTAACGGCGAAGACTCTACAAACTCTGATCGGGAATATCGACAACCTGGTCGTGTTATTCTGTACATACATTTCTATTAATCTCGATCGGGTCGCTCGACTGCGGTTAAACATTGTTTCATTAATCCTTTAGACAATCACGGCGACGAGGATTCGATGCAGGTTCTGACCGAGCTGGAGAAGATCGACGACGACTGTGACAAACATGGGATCCAGTTCGTCAAGATCGACGACGAGAAGGCCGCGAAGGACTTCGGGATCGATTCAGTACCGGTGATCGTCTATTTCGAAAAGCAAATTCCGAATGTCTATGATGGTAAGTAGGTAGAGAAAAGAAGCTGATATTTGGATTCTGGGTTTGGATCAAATGAAATCGGATGACTATAGGTGACGTGGAGAACGAGGATGAAATTCTGGAGTGGCTGCTGTCTCAGTTGGAAAAAGATGAAATCGAAGACGTCACCGACGAGATGTTAGACCGTCTGATCAAGGATGGAAAGACTCTTGCAGTACTCTTTTGTAAGTATTCATTAAGACACTCCGGATTTTTATAGTATCACGACTTATGATTACGGATGGTTGTCAGACGACAACAACGATCGGAAATCGCAGAAGATTCTGAACGAGCTGGAGAACATCGACGACGAGTGTGATCAGTTAGGAGTGACCTTCGTAAAGATCGACAACGCGGAGGAGGCGAAGGAGTACGGCATCGAGAAGATACCCAGCATGCTCTATTTCGAGAAGGGGATACCGACGCTCTACGAGGGGAACTTGGAGGACGAGGAGAAAGTTTTGAAATGGTTAGAGCAACAACAGAAAAGTGATCACATCGAGGATATCACCGACGAGATGCTCGACATGGTCATCGAGAAGATGCCTCACGTAGCCGTCCTCTTTTGTCAGTGATTAAGTTCTTTTTATTTCGCTATTTATTTACGTACCATCGAATCATTTAAGAAACTAGTAGTCAGCGTCACCCGTTGCACGGGATCATCACAAGTTTTTTTTGTAACAGATGACAAGGATCAGAAGAAGAGTCAGAAGATCCTCAGCGAGCTGGAGAACATCGACGACGATTGCGATAGTCACAACATAGCGTTCGTCAAGATTTCTGACTTGGACGAGGCCAAGGAGTACGGAATCGACACTCTTCCCACGCTGGTACTCTTCGAGAGAAGGATACCGCACGTGTACGAAGGTATCTCGATCAAATACTTCTTCTACTAGATGCAACGAAATTTCAAAAGAACTAACCGGGAGGTACTGTCGATTTTATCAGGGGATCTGATGAACGAGGATCAGCTGCTCGGATGGCTACTGCATCAGAAGAAGCACACGGAGATACCGGAGGTGACGGACGAGATGATGGAGAAGCTGATTGAGACCTCGCCGTACTTGGCCGTCCTGTTTTGTAAGCGATCGATTCGTCTTTCTACCTCCTTTTAACATTCTTCCACTGTTACCGGTTAGGTAGGTGCTGTTGATCGATCGGGGGCGAAAACGAGACACGAATTGATTCATTTCCGTAGACGACAAGGACGACAAGCAGGACATACGGATCCTGAACGAGCTGGAGAACATCGACGACGAGCTGGAGAAGGAGGGTATCGTGATCATACGCATGGACAACGACGCCGAGGCGAAGGAGTACGGTATCGATCATCTCCCGACTCTGGTCTACTTCGAGAGCAAGATACCCGCGATATACGAGGGCGATCTCTTGAACGAGGACGAGGTGCTCGAGTGGCTCATCGAGCAGAAGAACTCCGCCACCATCGAGGAAGTCACCGATGAGATTTTGGTCGACTTGATCGAAGAACACGAATACGTCGTCGCGTTCTTCAGTAAGTATATATATTTAAATTCAAAGTCAAATTCTCTTCTAGCATTCATATTTAATAAAAATCTTAATCTTTAATAAAAATCTTTCTTACTAGGTGGAGACTGTGACGATGGCGACGAATGCGATAAAATACTGGAAGAGCTCGAGAATATCGACGACGAATTAGATGAGACCGGTATCATCTTCGTCACTACGGAGGACACGGCATTCGCGAAGAAACACGGAATCAAGAGCTTCCCGACGCTGGCCTTCTTCCGAAACAAAGAGCCGTTAATATTTAAGGGCGACCTCGATGACGAGGACGAGGTCCTCTCTTGGATCATCGACGAGGACACCCTCGAGATTCCTGGGAAAATCGAAGAAGTGAATTCAAAAATGCTGGAGAACATTCTTGACGAGAACGACTACATCGTGATTTTTTTCTGTGAGTTCGCATTTGTTGAACACCAAATACAGCGTTTAAAACGACGTTAACGGCAGACAAACTGGTGTCACTTAAAGAAATACGGATTCGTTTGCAGACAAAGAGGGTGATAAAAAGAGCCAGAAGATTCTTCAAGAGCTTGAAAACATCGACGACGAGTGCGAGGAGAAGGACATCGATTTCGTAAAGATCTCCGACGAGGGAATCGAGAAGGAGTACGATCTCCCGGGTCTGCCGGCGTTGGCCTTCTACAGGCACAAATTTCGTCAGGTTTACAGCGGCGACATGATGCACGAGGAGGCGATCCTGGATTGGATCCTCGATTTACGAACGCAAACGCCTGACGTGATCGAGAGCGTAGACCGGAAGACTCTGCAGGTGTTGATCAACGACGTCGAACACCTCGCCGTATTCTTTTGTAAGTTTGACGAATATAATATTTCCAGTTTAACGAAGTATAATTCATTGTATTAATCATTAACCGAAATGCCTTGGTTTTACGTCTGTTGTAATGGACATCCATCATTTCTATCGTAAAATGATTTCTATAAAAAATAAGATACTTTTCTTTAATAGACGACGACAAATGCGAAACGTGCCCGGAGATTCTCGAGGAACTAGAGACCATCGACGATGATACCGACAAGCACGGTATTCAATTCGTTAAGTCAAACGACGCGAAATTAGCCGCCGAGATTGGCGTCTTCTCTTTTCCGGCGCTCGTTTATTACGAGACTGGTGTACCCATCATGTACGACGGTAAGTCCCATGGATCTCTATAGAACACTGAATAGTCGATTGGCTCGTTACGAAAATGGTCCCAATTGAAAATATGAAATGTTATATGAATTGGGGCTATTATCATTAGTATACATCGACTATCCAGTGTTTTATAGAGATTAGTGGATCAATCCTAATTGCTGGACCCTTGGCTTGTCCGATGATCGCGATTTACAACCGCGCGTCTTTCATTCTTAAGGATGTATTGGCTATACAATCAATCCCAAAAGTTTATGCACTTTAGAAACGCATTTTTTAAGAAGAAATCAGACTTCGGTAGAGTATTGCTAATAAT
>NW_017176316.1:10764-23108 GCF_001652005.2 Ceratina calcarata | reverse complement strand
TAGGAAATGCGTTTTTCTAAGGTACATAAACTTTTGGGATTGACTGCATAGCCAATACATCCTTAACTGACTGAGAGTATTGAATTTTTTTTATTCAGAATTCAATTATAGAGTATACAGTGATCTTCATCATATTGTCATCGATGTGCAATTAAATTCATGGCTGTTCATTAGAAGAATTTTATAGATAAAACAATATATTTTTTCATTGATTGATTATTTGGAAGCTAACGTAATAGAAACTTGTTTCTAATAATGAATATCGATCGATCGAATATTTATAGAAGAAGAGCAACTGAACATCGTCAGAGAAAAGAAACTGATGAACCCTATTTTATTACTTGTTCGAATTATTTGAACGAATGTACGGCAAGCGACTGATCCTGATATGCGTGTGTGCCTTTTGTAGGTAATCTTAAGAACGAGGACAGAGTTCTGGAATGGCTAATCAAACAGAAAAGTAAGGAGATTTCTAGGATGATGATTATTATTACTGGTGTACTGTTCTTTGTGACGTTAATCTCGGTCGTGACCATACCACCGGGCTACGAGTACAATACTCGCGGTTCACCCCGATAGCTCAACCATCGCCGTGATAGCGCGTTACTTTACGCTTGTAACGTCGACGCTTAAAGAACTATCTATAATGATGAACAGTGAACACAAATACGAAGTATGAGAAATAATTCACTTTTGAGTTTCTTTAGAAGTTTGCGAACAGTTCTTTAAGCGTTGAGAAGCATCAGACATCGGAAGAGAATCGGCGGTGAATGGCTGATACATTAGAGGCCGTTGCTCGGTTTTTTCATTTTCATTTCGAATTGAGAACAAGAACGAAAATTTTCGATTTAGCTTCTAATGATGCCGCGCGCGCAAAATCGCTCTGGCCAACTGACACGTTCACTATGCATTTAAATGCCACGCTCTTTTCATATATTTACAACGCGAGCTTCCGTTTCTTCTTGACTCCACATTTTTCTTTTTATCTCTTTTTTCTCCATCACTGGTCTCTTATCTCAAGTTACGTTGGATGAACACCCGTGTTATACGAAAGTGAACGTGGTCTAGATAACAAATTCGTACACGTTCATTGTGATACACGTAAATAATGTGATCCATTCTTAAACGCATGCTATCCCTTGGACCGAGAGGCCGTATCGATCACAAAAAACGTAGGTACACGCTCTCATTTCCGGTCGCGCTGAGTATTATCGATGACCCTGTTAATACGCAGGTGATGATGATGATGATGATGATGATGATGATGATGATGATAGTAATGATGATGATGATGATGATGATGATGATGATGATGATGATGACGATGATGATGATAATGATGATGACGATGATGATGATAATGATGATGAGGAGGATGATGAAGATGATAATGATGAGGATGATGACGATGAAGACGGAGACGACGATAACGACGACGACGACGACGACGACGAAGACGACGAAGACGATGATAACGACGATGACGACGACGACGACGACGACGATGATGATGATGATGATGATGATGAAGATGATGAAAAATCTAATAAAGCCCTGAAGAAAATCCTGGACAAAGGTAAAGGTCCGACTTCAACCGAGGAGGCCGAAGAGGAATTCACGTGAGAGATCGAAGTGTGACGGGCTTTGTGTTGCGCGATTCGAGAGAAACCAGAAAACGATATTCCCCCGCAGAGAAACAGAGCGTTGAGATGTTGTACATATTGCCAATTAGAGCGATCCGAATTGACCGTAACCAGCAATCTAAAACGAAACGGGGCCGCCTTGCCCGACTGTTCGCGGTCGAGCTGGTGGCTGTAGGGCGAACCTGCATGACAATTAAAATTCTCTTTTGTCTTTCTTATTTCTTATTCCCTTACTGACTCGCCCCGGTTTCCTTTCCTCGTCTCATCTTTCCGCCCTCTCACGTCCAGAAGTATTTAATCGGTCCTGTTCGCATGCCAGCCTAGTGACATCCCCTCGTCGATGGAGCTACGCGACCGAAATTCATTGTACATATCGCAATTCTAAACCGATTGCGTCTTGTTTGCTGGAAAAATTTACGCTTGACGTTGTTTCTTTTTTTATGTTTTTTCTCCCGTTGAGTCGAGGTAAGTAAACGATCGTCGTTCGCTGTTCCGTCGGTGGTACCGTAGCTCCAGAAGACCCCGACCGCACTTTTACGACCCAACAAACGAAATAACAACGATTTCTCCAAAGCGAGCCGATGGTTCCTGTTGTAGTTGACAGCTGTCGTCTGCAGCGAGCTCCGAGTCGAAGAGAATCGGACTGGCCTCCGCTCGAAAGAGCGAGGAAGTAACGGGTGGGGTTCGTCTCGAACGTCTTACCACGATTGATCACGTCGTTGCTCGCGCGATGTACGAATATCGAAACGTTTGGACACGGTTTAAAAAAATTAACGTGTTTCGACTTCGAGTATCTGAGTGGAGGCTGGTCCACGTTAAAACGTCTGCCCTGAAAGAGTCGTCGACTCGCCGCGAGATATTTTCCGTCTGTGAGAAACATGCACGTTTGGCTTTTGCTGCGCAATTGGGGTTGGAGTGACACGTTCTCATTGCACTAGTTAACGTCGAGATCTCACGAGTCAATCGAAAACCGATCAATGTTATCTCCGTCTAAATTTCTCTCTCTCTCTATCTCTCTCTCTTTATCTCCGTCTGTTTTTTTTTTTTATCATACTCCACATTTTCTCTAATCTATCTTCTCTGTCTGTTTGTTTCTCTGTCTGTCACCGACGTCCATCCTCCTTTCTTCCCGATCCGGATTGACTCGTGACGAGACGAATCAATCGGAAGCCTGGTAGGCTAGCCAATTTTTCTGACCAAGTTTTTTTTTTCTCACTATATTCTTTCTTCTCTCTCACTTTTTGTCTGAAATTTCTCTCTATCTGACTCGTTGTGTATTTGCTTACTGCAGGCGACGGCTGTTTCTACATCGGCATGGGAGGTAAAAGCGCGAAACCCAAGATTCCCTCCTATGAGCCCTACCAGTGCTGTCCTGCCAAGGTAGCCCACGGCACCAAGGTCGCCAAGCTCACGAAAGTCGGCCCGGCGGCCAAGGACAAGGGCAAAGTACAACGCGAGAAGCCTGAAAAGCTAGGACTGCCCGGCCTGAAGCCGATTAACAAGCTCACCGAGAAGGACAGCAAGAAAACCGCGACGATATCATCTATCAAATCTAGCGGCGGCGAGAAGAAGGACAAGAAGGGATTCTTCGGAAGCGGTAAATATCTGAACTGGCTGTGGTAATCGCGGAGTTAAATCACTGCCCACGCGCCGAATCCACAGAGGATCATCACGCGTCACGGAAGATTTGGAAAAATCTTCGAGAGTTAACGCCCGCTGCCGCGTTAACTCCGCTCGAACTACCAGCCTGAAATGAATCAATGTCCACGCGTAGTGGGCAGTGATTTGATCGGCACCGTAGCTGGACAGTGTAGTAGAGGGTGTGGTTAGAGAGGTAGAAACGAGAGTGTGCATCACAGCCGTTCGACGGGGCTGGAAACGATGAAACGGCGAGAGAAAGACGGCCGGCTGACGTGTCTCGTGTCTCGAATGCAGGTGTGTCGCGCGGTCCATGAAGATGATCACGAGCCGCAAGTTCTGGACGAGCAACACGATCCAAGATACGTGCCTAGGGAAGCCGGTGGACTGGCTCCTCGGATTCGTCGAGATTTCGCGACTGTTTCTATAGTCTTAGTTCGATCGACGATCTTGTATCTCGTACTACCGCGCGCCGGATACGTAACTGTTCTTTAATCAAATCGCAACGGAGGTATAACGGCGAACAAGTTCATCGCACGCGGGTTTATCATGTTTAATACGTAATTACGTTATTGTGTTGTACGTCAGAAGCTCGTTATAGCTCCGTTACAGTGTTTACCAGATCCTATCCCGTTTCCTACTACAAATGTGTACGTCTGTCCAAGAACCTTGTAATCGATCGGATCCGTGATTAAACTAAAAGAAAGGAAACGTCGGCTGCGAAGGGACGAAAGAGAGATAGTAAACGTGCCGTGGAAAAGTGTGACTAATCTAGATATCTAAACGAGACCGCGATGAGAGAAAGGATCGTGAAGATACGCTTTTTCTACGTCTCACTGAGAGTTTCGGTCGGGGTTCTGGCCTGTTGCAGTTGTGGCCGGGCTTCCGTACATCATGAAAGTCTAGGGCAGAGCAAGGGAACCGGCGGAGGCGAACGACAAAACGGATCAGAGAGAAAGAGAAAGAGAGAGAGAGATAGCCGGAGAAAACGGAAGTGAAGCTATGGAAAAAGGGTGGAATCATCCGGAACGAACAACGAAGAAGAGATATTATAAAAGTATCGTTTAACGAACGGACTTGTTCCTGAACTCGTGTCATCGTCATTTTGACTCGAAGCATCATCATCAGCATACGCGATCATCTTTCTCCTCAACGTTTATAATTCACGCGATCCAGTCACGCATACACCCCCCTCGCCTATCATTTAACATTTTCTGTAAATCTCAATATCTACTTCGCAAGATTCGTTTCACAAATATATTCGAATGATCGTTCCTACGTGAGAGTCTTCGCGCAGAACTGCGAACAGACCAGCGAACTCGTAGATAATGTATAAAGCGTTCTTAGTCAGAACGAAGTGATCAAAGTGCACGCGCACATCCCTCCCTTGTATCTTTGCCTTGTCGAGAAACAGAAGACTTGAGTGCGCGACGAGTCGACGATGGTCGTACACCCTGCCATTATTAATATTTTGCGTTTTTATTGTTAACGATCGCCGCGACTGCTGCCACGATACCGCCGTCCCATTGCATTTTTCATCAATAAGAATCGCGGGAGACAAGGGCCAATCTAGATCTCGCGGTGGGTCGCAGCCGTCGGACGTATCGTTCAGCTGTACTACTTGCATTGGTCGACACCGACCGGACGGTACATCGATTCACTCACGATCGGTTCGACCGAATTCTTATATGTATAATTCCTTGGTCAATCTGCAGATCTCTCGAGAGTATGTTTATGTCAAGTGCAACGCGAACGACGTGCACAGGTTTGTACTTTGTAGTCACTTGATATGATTATACGCGACGTATACTCGGTATACGTGGTCTGGAATAAACGACTGCTCCATCGACCGTTAATTTTCTTGATCTCATTCCGGAGTCTCGGGATTAAAAGTCATTCTTTGTCTCGTTTCAGATTCTGTGACTACGCCGTGTAGCATATTGTATCTGTCAGAGTTTGTAAGGGCTTGTTAGAGCATTGTTCGCTTTCCTTTATAGTTTTGTTATACATGTACAGACACGCTATACGATATCACCGATTTTGTACATAGTATCACCGATCCTCGTTCGATCACCGCTCGCATACTGTATATACATGTACACGCGTACACTTGTATAGAGACACACAGCTGTTCTATTTGAGAGTGCTACCCCTGGTATCGTGGCTAAGACATAAACATACCCTAATTGAAAATTCCTCAACAATAAAACGTCGAGGGACACGTGCGTTCCTCGTCACACCGCTATCACTAATCGCTTGATTGCTTACTGGGCCGCACGAGCCAGCCACTAAACAAAATCGAAACCGAAAAAAAGATGGGAAAAAGAAAATCGAAAAAAAAAAAGAAATGAATTAATCTTGTTATTTTCCTCCGCTTTCGTACGGTTCCCCGTGATGAGACAGAGACCGTCGAAAGGAAAGGACGAAAGCGCTCACGTTGATTATTAATTTATTTATTTATTTATTTATTTGTTGATTTCTGTACTCGTTCTCACCGAGCATCGTACGATCGAAATCTGTACAAAACTATGCTAGCATTAGAAGCTCTTTGGGTCGCGATCACCGAATCTAGAGCGCGGCGATTGTCGATAGAAATTTTTTTTTAACTCGGAGACGTTGACACGACACGATCTATCTCGCGTGAATAGTTTGATTGTCGCTCAAAGTTTGTGATCGCGATCATCACTGTGTTCTATCGCTCGTTAAATAAACACTTTTGCGCACTTTCTGCCGTAAGGCGTTACTTAATCGCATAAGAGCAACATGTACGATAATAAAACTCGATAATAAATATGTTTCCTAGTACCAATTAGTATCCTTTTGTATTTGCTTCGCCCGTATCGCTAATGGTAGACGTAGAGTAGCCCCTTTGTAATTCGTCCGGACTACAGGAGTTTGTTTCTGATTTTTAAAAGCTTCACATGTTCCATCATCGAACATCGAGAGGAACGTAGTATTTCGTAGGTAAATGGTACAAGCAGATCAGTAAGAATTTTCAATTCGACTATAAGATAAACTAGAAATCTCCAGTTTTAATAACGATTATGGAAGAGAATAGCCATTCCAGATCCTTGATAAAGGCGAAAGCCTTTTGTTAGTTTTCCGTAAGGATGAAAGTAAATTCGAGCAACGTTATGGTAACTTAGGTAATCTGCTCGACGAAACCGAAGTGCTCGATTGGATGGTGAAGCAGAAGACGGACGAGAGCATCGAGGAAATCGATCGTGACACGCTAACCAAATATATCGAGACGAAAGAATTCCTGGCTGTCGTTTTCTGTAAGATACAAATTCACATTTCTTGTCCACGCAGAAATGAGTTAATGAATCGTAGATTAAGTTATCAGATTCGTAGATTGACTTTCTTTAGTAGAATTCAATGATCGAACGTTGAAAAATCGATTGAGAAAGGGTAAGGATAATCGCGTGTTGAAAACAAAAGAGATTCTCGGTCCTGTAGACAAGGAGGAGGATCCTGAGAGTCCTAGGATACTCAGGCACGTCGAGTTGATCGACGACGAGGCTGCCGAGTACGGGATAAAGATCGTCAGGATGAAGGATCGGCTAATGGCGAAGAAGTACGGCTTCCGGAATCCGCCCGGTATCACGTACTTCCGCAAGGGGAAGAATATTAACTACGACGGAGACGTCGACGACGAGGAAGAGATCCTCGATTGGCTGACCAATCCGGAGAACATGGAGCTCACCGATCATATCGAACGAATAAATAAGAAGATGTTCCAAAAGATACGACAGACCACTGATTACTTGGCAGTGTTCTTCTGTGAGTATCTCTCCGGGCAAGCAATCAAATTTTAATAACTAACGAACTGCAAATTCGATGCATTCAGAAACATAGAAATTACATTCGATATACGAGAGCATGAGAATTTAAAGAAATTCCTGGCTACATTTTACTTTTGCATGAGAATCTGCAGTCTCAAAGATAAGAGATTTCCGAGCATGTCGAAAGCGAAGCCGCGCGTATGTTTAGACAGCAACGACTGCAAACAGTGTGGCAGGGTGCTGTCGGAAATCGAGCACATCGACGACGAGGCGGACAACGCGGGGATAAAGTTCGTCAAGATCGACGACAAACAGCTGTCCAAGCAGTACGGCGTCTTCGCGTTGCCAGCGATATTATTTTTTAAGATGTCCTCGAAGGAACCAGTCATTTACGCAGGTACGATGCGAGTCGACTCAATTCCGACTGTTTGGTTCAATCAAATGATTTTTATTTAAAGGGGACCTTTACGACGAGGAACAGATTCTGCAGTGGCTGATGACGCAGAAAGACCCGTCCGGAGAGGTAATCGAGGATTTAGAAGGAGAAGAACTCTTGAATTTAATAAGAGAATCGGAATCGTTGGCGGTGTACTTTTGTAAGTCTGACAGTCCTTCAGGAACGGCCAACTGCCAAGCAGGAATGTATCTCTAGCCTGTTGCGCGGTACTATTTACCTACTTCTACTATCCTTCACATTCCATATCCCATTCTTCTTTCCACGTTCACACCTGATTATATATAAATATTTTCATTCAAGTTTCTTCCTTTCCTTTTTCTTTCCTATTTCCATATCTCACAATTCCTTCGTCCTGTTCTATGTACTATATTAATGCTGCTACGTCGACTACTCTTTGCTAAAGAGAATAACAGCTGACCGCAGCCAGCAATTATTATCGTATGTAATTAATTGAGACAGCATACAGCTGTTACGCGGCTCGAGACTAAACTTATGTACATAGATTCGTACGTGAACTCGTCTATACGTATGCGTATATTTGTGCTTGATCTATGTCGCAACAGATTAACAAGACTTTGTATTTTCTTTTACTTTATTTTCACCACGTTGTCCGTCCGTCCTTTGTCACACGTCTCTTCTACGTATAATATGATCGTTGCTACTTGGCCTGTCTTTTATTTATTCTCTCTCGTTTCTGTCCTCGTCCGTACGCTGTACACGTTGTCTGCTAATGCCGCAGGGAACAGAACGCTTTGCGAGTTGTGTCAGGCAAAATATCAGCGCAAGCAGACACGGCACAGGGAGCGCAGGAGTCCCGAGCAAGAAGCAGCACTCGAAGAACTCGACGGTACACGTTGAACACGGAGAAAGAGACAGACGATTATTGAGTTACCGTCCCGAATTTTTCTTCACCACTTTAGAACATGTTCCAGATAGTTCATCTCCGTGTGCACCACCCAGAACATTATTCACAAATTAAACATTCACGTTTCTCCAACAAATACTCTTCTAGAGATCGGCGCTGTTTTTATCCGATCGCACTTTTTCAACGAGTTTTTTCAGCTGGAAAACGATCCACGGTGTTTTTGTATTCTTGATGAAAGACGAATATTTTTCATAGGTCGATCGACACGATATTTTTCCATTTACACTGTTACACAGCGACACACAGGTGTACCTGCACGATTAGAAAGCATGAAGAGAAGGCAGAAACTATGATAGCTATCCTAAACCATTGCTGACCAGCATGCCAGCCAGTATTTTCGTATGCCCACGTTTTAATAGATGTAGTATTACGCCTGTAAGCACAAGAGATCATTCATACATTTGTTTCGTTAGTCGTCGCCTGTAGACAAGACAGGCTGACCGCTTTAATTAGATCATCCGTTCGATATCTCTACCTAATCAAAATAGACCGCTGTCTTTCGAGTAGAGACCTTCGATACGCTTCCGTGAATCTTATAACGATACAGTGTCTCTTTAGATGTGGAAGACTGCGACCAATGCATGGGGATTCTCGAAGAACTGGAAAACATTGACGATGATTGCGATCGACACGGCATTACCTTCGTCAAAACGCAGGTGCGTACAGATTTCCTCAGTAATTAATTTCATTGATAACTCGTTTTCCAACGCCTCTTCTATGGATACGTCGCTTGAAGCTGGGGTGAAAATTTCTTCATAATTTTTGTAGGACTATAAGGTGGCAGAGGATTACGGAGTCATCGAGTTTCCCGTACTGGTCTACTTCGAGAATCAAATACCAAACGTGTTCGAAGGTATCCTTTTGATGAATTCAACTGTTTACCGTGTTTACTGCATATTATTTTTCCACAGGGGATTTAAAAGTGGAGGAAGAAGTTCTACAGTGGTTGATTACGCAGAAAACAGAGGATCGTATAGAATTAATTACCCGAGTGATGTTAGAGACGTTCGTCGAAGAAACACAGTATATCGCGGTCTATTTCTGTAAGATTATTCTTTATTTATTAAGATATCCTTGGCAATTGTGAAAAAACTGTTGAATTGCAGACAAGCAGAACTGCCATATATGCGACGAAATTTTGGAGGGGCTGGAGAAAGTCGACGACGAGTGCGACGTATTCGGAATTCATTTAGTAAAAATTCAGGACCCTCAACTGGCCAAACGATATTCCATTAAGACGTTCCCCGCACTGGTCTACTTCAGAAACGGCAATCCACTTTTGTTCGAAGGTTTCTGTCTCTCAGCTCCATAATTAATTTAATCCGCGTTTTACTTATTTTCTGCAATGATTCTAAAGGCGATTTGCAAAACGAGGAGTCGGTCCTCGAATGGCTGATCGACGATGACAATCGAGAACTGGCGGACGAGATTGAATCGGTGAACGAGAGAATGTTGGAGAGACTTATGGACGAATCACCGTTCCTAGCCGTCTTCTTCTGTAAGTTATCCGAACTCTGAAAATACTTGTCTCTTGCTCAGATCTTAATTGAAATCAGATGACGAGGACTGTCCCGAGTGCGACGAGATTATGGAAGCGTTGGAAAAGATCGACGGCGAAGCAGACCTGTTTGGTATCGATTTCGTAAAAGTCCTCGGCACGGAGGTTGCAGAGAAGTACGAGATCATGAACGTTCCATCGTTGGTCTACTTCCGCAAGAAGACACCGTTGATGTACGACGGTGATCTGACTCAAGAGGACAAAATCCTCCAGTGGCTGACGTCTCAGGACGTGTTCGAGATCAAAAACGAAATCGAGGAAGTCAATAAAAAGATGTTGGATAAACTTTTGGACGAGAACGAATTCCTCACTGTATTTTTCTGTCAGTATCAACAGATATTTCCGATACGACTGAACGAACTGCGTATTGCAACTGCGTTTAATTGTATGTCCAGACGAACCGAATAATAAGGAGAGCGAAGAGGTGAGCGAGAAATTGGAGAACATCGACGGAGAGACGGATAACTTGGACATCACGTTTGTAAAAATGGCAGACCCGAGATACGCTAGGAAATGGGGTGTTACCAAGCTGCCTGCGATCGTCTACTTTCGAAAAAGATTTCCCAGCATCTATCGAGGTAAAATTCTTTATAAACGTTCTCTGTTTTCTCGTAATCACGATTATTTTTCAACAGGCGACCTGCACAAGGAGCAAGACGTCTTGGACTGGTTACGCAAGAATAGGTACCGTCAGCCAGAGCTGAACATCTACATGTACATGCTGATCGCGATCACGGTTCTCTTCACAATGTACACCGGCTTTCTGTTATCGTGTTTCCGGTCGGAACCGGCGACGCCCGCGGTGCATCCAAAGCAAGCGTGAACACTCGTGTGTTAGGTAAAACCGAGAAGTGAAAGATAGAGAGAAAGGTACGGAGAGTAAGAGAGTGCGAAAGAATGAAAGGGAAGAGAAGTTAAAAGATTTATGGATTGTTGACGCGCGAGTGTACGTTCTAGTTGTTGTTGATCCGACTCGCTTTTAAGATTAAATCGGCGGCCGTTCGTCCGGAACGAACGATCCGTAATCGAGGCTCGACGATTCTACGAGGATGACGACGACGAAACCTGTCTACTACTTCGCTTAGACGATGAACGAACGATTATGATGATAGGTACATACATATCTTGCGCCGTAATAACGGTTCGAGTTATCCGTGGATACCGTGAACGCGTGGTATGCTTGCTCAACGTGGACCAAACCCATGGAATTTTCTATGTGAAATTCAGACCTCTGTCAAAGATAAGAAGGATGGCATGAAGCGACGATTGCGGGTGTTCGCTCGAGTTTTATTCCAAGCGTATTATCGTTACGTGTATAAGCGTACATCGTATCGGTAATCGTGTATTACTCTGGATCGCGTTTGAATCACCGTACGGCGACCGAGTCGTTTGATATAATTACATTTATCGTATTGCTTTGTAACGATAGAGATATTACGTTGTATCGTATTCCATTCACTTTGTATTAACTTTATGCTGACTCGACGATTTTTTTGTTGCGTTTTTAGGGTGAATAAAATTGATCGACACACGTGTATTCTGTTATTTTGCTGCTGTTCATGGAACGTTGATAGCGATTTCGATCGACGATGATTTCTTTTCATTTGATTTTATCGTAATTACAGTGAGATCAATTGACAGTGGTCTCTCGATCATCTACGGTCCACGTGTAATTCAATGTCACCGTGTTCTGTCGGATTCTACAACCAAGATAAATCATCGCCGACCTCAACTGAATAAAACGAAAGAGTGAATAATGTATACGAGACGGCAGAACTGCCTAACTTATAATGTCTAGGATGTTAACACGATTATGAGGAATAAAGTGCGAACCCTTGGACCAATTTCAAACTGCTTGAAGCATCACTTTCATCTTATCATTATAATATAATATAATACTAACGTAAGTACTGGGTATACAAGAAGATTCATCAACTAATGGTTTTGTCTTTTTTTTGCCAAATGAGGAATCCTGAGGGTGGATATTTAATACCGGGAATTATTCCCTCGACTAATTTATGCCACTATTTAGTAATCTCTCTTCGGTGATAGTAATAAAAGAGATAAGAAAAATTCTGATATCATTTTGATTAATAACTGAATGGAAACAAATCTCACTACTTTCTTTTCACCATCCTTGACCAAATGACCAATCCTAATTATTTTATAATGCCGATAAGAAGAAAATATGAACCGAAAGTCGAAACCGTGGTTTTGAACACGCATGTGAAGTTCTCGGCTCTTCGGTAGCGATGGGCACTATCGACTAATTTAAAGTATCGACTACCTAGGGAATAATCGCATCATACTATCGACTAATTAGTCGATAGTTTTTAGT
>NW_017176316.1:9598-10164 GCF_001652005.2 Ceratina calcarata | reverse complement strand
TCTATGCACGTGAAAATAAATACGTAAAAGGGGAATTAGATTTGTCGACGTGTACATTCATTTACTCGTAACACTTCGACTTTTCTCATATATTAAGAATTTTTAATAATCAATATTGTCGGATATATATATAATATATGTATATTATATATATATATATAATATAATACATTATATTAATTGAGACAGTATGGACACAACATTATAATTGGCGCGGTAAGGTGACAAAGAAGCCCTCTCCCTTGTCAGTGTCCCTTTGTCGGAGGGTTGACAGCTCGCAAAAAAAACAAACAAAAACGGGAGTCGTTTCACGCACCCCCTGCCCTTAACTCTTTTTCTCCTCCCTTTCGCTTTCTTCTTTCTCTCGTTCTTCTTCCAATTCTCCAACTATTTTCCACGAAACTCCAACGCTTATCACAACTGTTTTCTCTTAAGCATTAGTTCTCGAACGTCTCTACAGGAAGAAGGCTGAACAGTTTAAGACAGTGCCAAATCAACTGATATAATCGTCATTGATCTTTATACAAACAATTATATGCAATCCACTGATCTCTATAGAACAATGA